>NC_142008.1:58359522-58517462 GCF_049901715.1 Pseudonaja textilis | reverse complement strand
AAGGAAAAATATTGCAAAAATGTATAAATATCTATTGAAAGTTGAGTCAGAAGAAGAAATTGTAAAAGGCTGCATGATAGCCTGGGCCAAAAATATAGGACGCAACATAGATTTAGTAGAATGGAAAAAAAATTGGAATAGGAAGTATAAGTTAACAAGATCTGCGGGCTACAAGGAAAATATATACAAATGTTTTACCAATGGCACCTACCTCCAAACAGATTAGCAAAAATGTATCCCAACATAAATCTGGTATGTTGGAAATGTAAAAAGAGACAATGTACTTGGTGGTCCTGCCCAGAGGTGCAAAGATATTGGACCAAAATGAGGCGATGGATACAAGAAATTGTCAAATAAATAGAATTTGAATCGGAATTATTTATGCTAGGTATTTATAAAGAAACATGATAAAAAGATTAAGTACATTATATTACACATATTAACAGAACTAATTTATCTTACGCACAATGCTGGAAACATAAGAACATCCCCCCTGATGAATTGATAACAAAAAATCTTGGAATGCGCCAAAATGGACAAACTGACCCTAGAACTAAAAGACAAAGAATAGTCAGAATATTATAAAATTTGGGATATGTGGTATGATTGGCTGGAAATTAGGCAAATAGAAAATAATGAAAGTTAAAATAAGTAACATTGCTTTGTTTCCTCTATTCCAACATCCTATTCCAATATTTTCAAAGACTACTGTCAAAAAGCCTAAACAACTCTAAACTGAAATTTAGTTCCGCCACTTGTTTATATCCCACCACAGCTTCCTTCCTCTTAACACTAAACTTTAGGGATAATAGCTACTATACTGTGCACTATCTTTTTAATCCACAAAATATATAATGATTGAGTATGAATTCTGACTTGATGAATGTTGGAAATTACAGAAAATGTAAATGTAAATACATTTATTTACACTATCTGGATGACAGATAAATGTATATAGTCGCATAACAAAGTATATAAATGTATAATGCACAAGAGATAGAGATGTATCACACGAGTGTTACAGTACTGTTAATGTTATGGGTTTTTTTCTTTTAAAAAGTAAAATAATTAATAAAGTTTAATTAAAAAAAAAACACTCAAAGAGCCATTTGGACCCAGTTTGGACCTGAAAATAACCATCGAGAGCCACAATACCTGGGTGGGCATAGCCAACTTGATGTCCCTCACTCCCACCCAGTCACATAACGCCCCCTAGCCATACCTACTCAGCCACAAAATCCTCCTCTTTCCTCTATGTCTTTCTCTCTGTATCTCTCTGCCCCTCTCCCTTTCTCCCCCTCTCTCTGTATCTGTCTTTCTACCCCACTCTCTGTATCTGTCTCTCTTTGTTTCTTTCTCCCACTCTCTTCCCCTCTGTTGTGGCCCACCGGCAGCTGACAGAGCTGCAGTGGAACCTGGGCCAGGCCTTGAGAAGAGGCTGAGGAAGATCCAGAGGAGGGCACTGCATCAGAGGCAGAAATGGGGCCAGGGCAGGCTGGCAGTCAGCAGTTGCCTTCATACTCAGACAGCAGTGAGGTGAGAGAGCTTATGGAAACCAGTTTCCAGCCTGTGCATGTGCAGAGCTAGCAGAAGACAAGAACAATTGAGAAAGCAGGATTGATTCAGGAGTAAGGCCACACCTCGGAGATAATTGGCCCCTCCATAGGACATAAAAGAGGAGCAAATGGAACGTGAGCTTTTGCAGGAAGCAATTAGTTCGTTTACTCAGAACACAAGTTTTGAAAAATCCTGTTTGACTCTGTGTCACGTTTGACTCTGCCCTGCACCTGGCAATTAGTTCTCTGGCTGCATTCCAAGTGTGATAAGGTGGGTGTTTATCAACATTTCCCTGAAAGACTGTATGTGAAGCCTTGTGAATGTAATTCACAGCTGTGGAAATAAAAGTGGTTTTGCTGGGATTAAGACTGTGTTCTATGCTTTATAAGGAAGCCTAAGTCAGAACACCCTCTCTCTCTCCCTCTCCCTATCTCCCCCCATATTCTCTCCCCCTTCTTTCTGCATCTCTTTCTCCCCCTCTCCCTATCTTCCCCTCTCTCTGTATTTCTCTCTCCTCCTTTCTGTATCTCTATCTCTCTATCCCTTTCCCTATCTTCCCCTCTCTCTCTGTATCTCTCTCCCGCTTCCTCCCCTTTCTGTATCTCTCTGTGTGTGTCTCTGTCCCTCTCCCTATCTTCCCCTCTCTCCCCCATACAAACGTAAGTGAATAAACAAGCATTTTTAAATGTTATGAGGATTGCATCATTTATATAAAACTATATAGTTTTAATGACTAAAATCATCTGATTCTAACTTAAAGCATGAATAACAAGAATGTTGTTGAACATATTATTTAATTCACTTTCAGCTACAGTAAGTATCAGCTACAATAAGTTTAATCCATGTTACTGAGAATACATTCTAATTTAGAAATCCTTAAAACTGAAACATAGAATCTATGCATAAAAAAGGTAAAGGAGTTCCTGTGGATTTTACTCCATTAATCATTGCCGACTGTAGTGGGCAATGCTCATCTTTGTTTCAAAGTCATTGAACCAAGACTGTTGGAACACATTTCCACAGTCATTGACAAGCATGATGTCACTGAAGTGCTACCTATTTATCTACTTGCATTTGCATGCTTTCTAACTGCTTAAGTTGGCAAGAGCTAATGTGAGGGCGCAAGCTAACCCTTTTGTGTGGCACTCAGATCTCAAACCTGGGGCATCAGCTTTCCAGCTGACAAACCCAGTGACTGAACCGCTAAGCCACCATGTTTCCTAATCTATGCATGATACACCCAAATTTTAGATGTGGTACGAATTCATGGATTAAGTTTTAATATATAAATGATTTCCAGTTTAAACTGAATTCTGAGTCAGATTTACTTTTAGAATATATAAAGTTTTCTAGACATCAAAGCATGCTCCCACAACTTACTAAGCCAAAAATCAAATGGCTTTCCAATAAAAAGCATATAATATTCTTGCATCAGATCGTTTTAAACACTTTGAAGCAATATATGGTTGAGTAAAGCTTAATAAAAAATATCACAGCTTGAAATGAGATTTCAACTTGTAAGATTTGTTTTGTTCTAATCTGAATCATTTTACAAAAAACATTGTCACCAAATCTGACACGTGTATTTTTGAATACTCCAAATGGATTCATAACATTTAATTAGAACCCACAATGAAACTTAAAACTTTACAAAAGTGTATATTTATTTCAGTCTAAAATGTAAGTTTTTCTTGTATCTATTAAAGTTCTCGTGAGATTTTATTAGTTCACCGGGAGATGAGAAACTTTGACAAAAGGAACCACAGAAGAAAAAAAAACTGAAGCTAAATCTTCCATATTTGGGAGAAACTGGGATAATTATCTATTACAGTAACTGTCTTTTAATCTGAAATTCTGAAACATACTGGTCTTTCACTAACTTTTGAACAGACATTTAAAATTTAAAAATTATCTTCACTTCATTTTCATGGCCATGAATAGCTTGCTTTAAGAGACCGGGTAGGAAGATAGGAGCAGAGATTTTATACAAACAGAAATAGTGCCTGCCGTTAAAAACCTAGATATTTAACTATGCAACATAGCTGTTTTGGGAGACCTTACAAAACAAGAATAGTAAATACGTTGTTTCATTTCTGTCCTGGCTTGCTGCCCCAAGAGCAATAGATAAGTTAAGAGACGACTGCTTCTCTATCATGTTCCAGTTTTAAAAGGACATTTATAGTAGGGATGTGAAACTGGCAGCCCACAGGCTGGATGCATCATGCTCAGGCCATGCCCACCCTGGCATTGCAAAGGCAAAAATGTTGCAATACGTCACATGATGTCACGTGAGGCAATCAAGTTTGCCTACTGTAAAAAAAAAAAAAGCTGTTTATATGGTAACAAACACTTCCCCACCCTGAACCATTTTACTGCACTCAGTTCTGTCTTAAAGAAGATTTTCCTTATATTCCCTTCAATTGGGTCAATTATTCTCAAATGGAAACATACACCTTTCAAACTGAAAATAAGAAAGGAAGAAATGGGGCATTGGTCCTATCTAATACGCCTCTTCTCGGGGAGTCAATGGGAGAATCCAGGTTGGATAGTCTCTAAGCTCGTTGCTCTACAGACAAAATTGAATTCTGGTAACAGTACCCAGTTCTGAAATGAACATAAAGTGAATACCGCTGTCCATTTTCTTCCGAACAGCAGTCCTCTGAATGGCAGCCCTTCCCCTGACTCTGACCAGACAGTCTTCAGGGTAAGGCTGGATTCTCCCGTCGACTTCTTGAGAATAGGCATATCAGGTAGAACCAGCGCTCTTTCTCCATTGAGACAACAGAAGAATCCAGGTTGGTACATACCAAAGCTGGCTGCTGGCTGTCCTAAGGGCAGGAATTGGCCTGGTCTGAAGTCCCCGCCTCTACATGTACACCTTGCAGGACTTGCCTGCCAAAGGTCACCTCCGCCATTATCAGAAGTCAATCTGATAATGTCTGATGAACTGTATCGCTGACGCCAACGTTGCAACTCGATAAATGTCCTGAACCGAGGCCTGCATAGCCCAAGCTGCAGTAGTTGCTGCACTTCTAGAAGAGTGTGCGGTTATTCTCCTGAGCAGCAAAAGAGCCTGCAGCTCGTGGGCTTTTGCAATACAGCCCTGAGCCAATGACCCACGATGGACGGTGTCACCCTCGGCCCAAAGTTGATGGCTGAAAGGAGATGAACAGGGATTCTTTCTTCCTAAAAAAGAGATTCACTTGTTGATGTAAATGTGGAGGGCCCTCCCGACGTCCAAGGTGTGCCATTTTTTTCTCCAGAGTATATTTAGGCTCTGGATAAAAGTCAGGCAAGATCAACTCCTGTGAATGATGGAATAAGGAGTTCACCTTGGGCAGAAAGGTAGGGTCCAACCGCAGACCCACCCTGTCTGCACGAAAAATACAAAGGTCCTTTCTAGGCTGCCAACTCTGAAATACATCTGGCCGACATAATGGTCACTAGGAATGCCACCTTGCACATGGGTAAGTACAGGCTGGTTTCACACAGGAGCTCAAATGGTGTTGAAGTCAGACCCTGCAAGACCTTCGGCAAGTCCGGGTGGAGTAATAGTGTACCACCAGTGGCTTCAAATTTGTGGCTCTCCGAAGGAAGGCTCTCACCCTGGGGTGCTGGGCAAGAATGTTTGAGTCCTTGAATGAAAGCACTGAGGCCAAGGCAGCCACCTGTCTATAAAGTATTGGGGGAAAGACCCCTATCTAAATCGTCTTGCAGAAATTCCAACACATCTTACACCAACAATGAATTGGGATCCAAGAGATGGCTCATATACCAACTGCAGAAAATCTTCCACATGGCGTTGTAGATTCTGGTTGTAGATGGCCGTCTGGCCGTCTGGATGACCTTCTTGGAGAACTTCTCCTGTTTCAAGAGCCCCCACTCTGTGCCAGA
This sequence comes from Pseudonaja textilis, assembly GCF_049901715.1. Classification (NCBI taxonomy): domain Eukaryota; kingdom Metazoa; phylum Chordata; class Lepidosauria; order Squamata; family Elapidae; genus Pseudonaja; species Pseudonaja textilis. The sequence continues at coordinate 58,512,011 of NC_142008.1, read as the reverse complement.
CAGTCAACTGGAGCCACTGTGCCTCTGGATGGTTGATAGGATTCTGGCTGAGGGAGACTCTGTTCAGGGGAATCCTCCAAGGTCTGGAGATCAACAGGCCGACCAGATCAGCAAATCATGGTTGCCTGGGCCAGTAAGGGGCTAACAACAAGCCCTCTGCCCTCTCCAATAGCACCTTCCTGATTGTCCCTGGGATAAGGGGAAGGAAGGAAGGTATACAACAGACCCTGGAGCCACCTGCATCGGAGAGCATTGACCTCTTCCACTGCCGGTGCTGGAAACCTTGCAAAAAATCTTGGGAGCTGAGAGTTCCCTGGAGAGGCAAAAAGGTCCAGAATCAGCCGGCTGAACCATTCCGAAATCTCTTGGAACAGACTGGGATGCAGGCACCACTCTGACTGGTCGACTGTGACCCTGCTCAACCACTCTGCCAGCACATTTGAAACCCCTGAGATGTGCTCTGTCCTTATTGATGATAGATGTCTCTCTGCCCAAAGACACAATTGGATCGCCTCCTGCATCAGGGACCTGGAACAACTGTCCCCCTGATGATTTATATGGGCTTTGGTGGCCATGTTGTCCATAAGGAAAAGAACATGCCTTCCCTGAAACCTCCTGCGGGAAACTCTTGAGTGCTAAACGGGCCACCCTGAGACAGTTTATATTGTGAGTGAGTTCTCCTCTTTTTAACGCCGCCCCTGGATAACCTGGGGTCCCAGGTGAGCCCCCAGCTTTACAGACTGGCGTTGGTGGTGATGGTCAGTCTTTGAGGCTCCTTGTATAAATACCCCTGGTCCATGGCCCAGGACTGCCACCGATTAAGTGACTGAAGTACAGCCTATGGCACTCAAACCCTCATCACTGAGTTGCCCTTGCCTGCCCTCTGATAGGGGAGCAGGAACCACTGCAGGGCCTGGGCCTGGAAACGAGCCCAGGGAACAATGCCAATACAGGAGATTGGGCGTTGGTTCTTACCTGACACGCCATTTCTCTTTGAGCTGCGAGGATCATCCAGAGAGTGGGAGGTGCTTCAGACTGCGTCGTTGTAGGCTGAGCTTAATTACTGAGGAACGCTCTGCCCTCCATCATGTGGCTCCCTTGCATTCCCCAGTTTATGAGAAGTCGAGAGGCAAGAGAAAGTCGTACTCTCATCTTACTAAACTTAAGGCTTCATTGGCCGAAACAAGACCCCACCAGATGGTGTAAGAAGAAGGGTGGGGCTGGATGATCCTCGCAGCTCAAAGAGAAGTGGTGTGTCAGGTAAGAACCAATGCCCGTTCTCCTTCGAGCTGCTCGGATCATCCAGAGAGTGGGACATACCAAAGCTTGGCTGTCCTACAGGAGGGACTCCGTCTGGTGCGGAGACCTCTGCGGGTCCTTGAGGACTCGCTGAAGGACTCGTCTGCCAAACGAAGCCTCCGCCGAGGCAAAGATGTCGATCTTATAATGCCTAATGAAGGGAGACAGAGAGGCCCAGGTGGCGGCCCGGCAAATATCAGAGATAGGAGCTTGGGTGGCCCAAGCTGCCAAGGTAGCTGCACTTCTGGTGGAATGTGCAGTTATTCCACTGGGTACTGGCAGAGCCTGAGACAAATAAGCCTTGGAGATAGTAGCTCTGATCCAGCGGCCGATGGTTGAAGGGGACACTTTGTGGCCCAATGACTTGGGTTGAAAGGAAAGGAATAGGGATTCGGACCTCCTAAAGGGCTGGGTGCGCTTGATGTAAATGCGAAGGGCGCGCCTCACATCCAGGGTGTGCCAAAGCTTCTCCCTCTCCCGTGAGGGATTGGGGCAGAAGTTTGGCAGCGTGAGTTCCTGTGCCCTGTGGAAGGCTGAGTTGACCTTGGGCAAAAAGCTAGGATCAGGCCGGAGGACCACCCGGTCAGCATGGAAGACACAGAGGTCCTTCCTCACCGACAAGGCTGCGATCTCCGAAATTCGGCGGGCCGAGGTAATGACCACCAAAAACACGACTTTGAAAGTTAAAAACTGGAGGGTGGATTCCCTGAGAGGCTCAAAGGGAGTTTAGCAAGGGACACCAAGACCTTATTGAGGTCCCAGGTAGGGTATCGGTGAACAGTTGGGGGGCACAAGTTAGTGAATCCTCTGAGGAATGCCCTAATGCGAGGGTGGTGGGAAAGAGAGTCAAGGTTGTCACAAGCTATGACAGTTGAGAGGGCTGCGACCTGACGCCTCAAGGTGTTAGGGGAAAGCCCTTTCCTCAGACCTTCTTGAAGGTAGTCCAAAACTTGAGCAATGGAGGGAGAAAACGGGTTGACCTGGGATTTATGGCACCACTTACAGAAACCATTCCAAGTGGCATTGTATATTCGAGTAGTTGAGGGCCGCCTGGTGGCTAAAATGGTCTCAATAACCTGGTCGGAGAGCTTTTCGTTTCTTAGCCGTTCCCGCTCAACCTCCAAACGGCTAACTGGAGCCATTGGGCATCCATATGCTGGAGGGGCCCCTGAGAAAGGGAGATCCTGTTCGGGGAGATTTTCCAGGGAGGGGCCACCGATAGGTTGCGGAGGTCCGCAAACCATGGGCATCTGGGCCAGTAGGGGGCCCCCAGAAGTAGTTCTGCCTCCTCTTGGATCAGTTTCTGAATGACTCTGGGGACTAGGGCTAATGGAGGGAATGTGTATAGCAGTCCTGGGGGCCAGGGGCAACGGAGGGCGTTGTAATTCTCGGCCCTGTGGGAAGGGTATCTCGAGAAAAACCTTGGGAGTTGTGTGTTGAGGGGGGATGCGAAGAGGTCCACTGTCGGAAGACTGAAGATCGTGGTCACCTCCTTGAACAGGGATGGGTGGAGGCGCCACTAGGACTGGTCCACTGTGGCCCTGTTCAGCCAATCTGCTTGGGTGTTTGAAACCCCTGAGATGTGCTCTGCTTTGAGGGAGAGGAGATTGCGCTCCGCCCAGCGGCAGAGGCGCTCCACCTCTCTCATCAACCGTATGGACTGGGTACCCCCTTGCCTGTTGACGTGAGCCTTGGCGGTGATGTTGTCCGTGAGTATAAGGACATGCCGCCCGTGTACCTGAGGGAGGAAGTTGCGCAGGGCAAGATGGATGGCGTGGAGTTCCAACCAGTTTATGCTGCATACCCGTTCTGCCTGCGACCATCTGCCCTGTGTGGTGAGCGAGTGGATGTGACCGCCCCATCCGGACAGGCTGGCGTCTGTGGTGAGGGTGAGGCGTTGGGGCTCCTTGAAGCAATGGCCCTTGTTGATGGCGGGATTGGCCCACCAGAGGAGAGACGAGAGGACCCTTGGAGGTACCTTGACCGTGGCCTTTGAATTGCTTCTGCCGGATCTTTGGAACGGGAGCAGGAACCACTGTAGGGATCTAGTGTGTAAACGGGCCCAGAGAACAATGGAAATGCATGAGACCATTTTGCCTAATAATTTAGACAAATCTAAGAGTGTCACCCTTTTTGATCGTCTGATGAGTTTGACGGAGTCCTGGATGCTAAGGAATCTTTCCAAGGAAAGGAAGACCTTCCCCTTAACTGTGTCAATGACGGCCCCCAAGTGTGATATCCGTGTAGATGGTAACAACTGGCTCTTTTGCCAGTTTACTAGGAACCCATGGTCCTGGAGGGCAGAGAGAGTAGCTCTGGTGTCCCTCTCTGCTTGGAGTCTGGAGTGGGACAGGATGAGGATATCATCCAAGTAACAGTGGAGATGCACCGGGAGGTTCCTGAGGTGAGCTGCTAGAGCCGCGAGAACCTTAGTGAAGGCTCTCGGGGCGGAAGCCAACCCAAAGGGGAGGGCTACGTATTGGAAGTGACGGTGATTATAACAGAACCTGAGGAATTTAAAATGGGAGGGCCGGATTGGTATATGAAGATACGCCTCTGAAAGATCTATAGAAGAGAGCCAGTCCCCCTGCCTGGTGCCCAGTAGGATGGACTGTAAGGAGTGCATCTTAAATCTGCGGTGAATCAGGTAACGGTTAAGACGTTTTAGGTCTAAAATTGCTCTCCATCCACCTGAGGATTTTAGAACCACGAAGAGGTTTGCCCTCGTTGGGAGGGTGGGACAGGTTCAATAGCTTTATGTTGAGGAGATGATGGATAGCGGAATCCATCAGGCCGCATTTGGTGGGATCCCTCGAGGTGGGGATGCCATGCAAAAGTCAGGGGGAAGCGCTCTGAATTCCAGGGCGAGACTGAATATGACGGTATCCCGGACCCAGGCATCAGAAGTAGAGGAGTCCCATCGGTCGGCGAAATGTCTGAGGCGGCCGCCGATGGGAAGGGGGGACAGGATCTATGTGGAGCGCCGGAAGGGCCTCCCCCGGACCCCTAAAGGGACGCTTGTAGCTGCCGCCCCTCCTGTTCCTGTTGCCCTGATCAGCTCGATCCTGGGGTTGGAATGGCCGGAAGGAGGGGGGTCTCAGGTACCTGGGCGGGAAGGGAGATTGGTAGAAAGGCCGGGAGGACCCTCTCCCGAAATGGCTGAGGGGTTCTTGGCTCTGATCTACGAAAAGAGAAGGAACAAATTTTTTCTTGCTTCTGGTCTCGGCTAGCCGGGCCTCCAGAGCCGTACCGAATAATTTGTCCCCTTTAATGGGGGCGGTGGCCAACTTAACTTTGTTTTTTACATCCGCCTGCCAGGGTTTGAGCCAGAGCAGACGGCGGGCTGTAACATGAGAGGTTATTGCTCGGGAGGAGAACTTAACCGCATGGTAGGTGGCGTCGGCCGAGAATTCAGCCGCGGCCGTCAGTTTGGCGATGTCCTGGTGCACCCTTGTATTGGAGGGGGGGACATGTTGTTTTAGTTGACGGAGCCACCGGATCGAAGATCTGGTGAAGAAGGAGGCGGACGTGGCCGATCTGATGGCCCAGGCGTCGGCTTGGTGAGCCCGACGAAAAGCTAGTTCGGACCTCTTGTCCTCGGGTTCCAGAGGATCACTAGGGGAGGAGGAGGATGCTAAGCCAACAATGGGCTCATCAACCTCGAGGGTATTAAGCAGGTTGCAAAAGCTAGGGTTGAGGTTGAAAAACCTCTTGTCCTGGTTGGATGGGGCAGGAGGAGCCCCTGTGGAATCCAACTGATTTGAGACTAGGTCGTGAAAGATGGGTGGGGCCGGAATAACCTCCGCTTCCACCACAGGCTGCCTGAAAATAGCGTACTCTGGGCCCTCCGCCGGGGAAGGGTGAGCAGAGGGGGGCTGTATGGATAGGCCAGAGATATTTTTGGCCTTAAAGAGGAGCGATTTAAACATGTGTGGCTTGAACAATCCCCCAAAGGTGGGTTGATCGGGGGTGAGACCCTCATCCTCAGACATCTCCCCCTCCATAGGGTCTATCTCCGATAGGGGCTCACCGTAGAGTGTGGACCCCCATTCAAGTTCTTCCTCCTCCCTGAACTGGCCCAGGTCCTCTAACTCCTCCTCCAATTCCCCCTCTGGGAGAGGGCTGCCCCTCTGCAAAGGTACCTGACCATGGGGAGGGTCCGATCTAAGCGAGGACCTGACTGATAGCGACTCATGTTCGGGAGCCATCGGGAGGAGGCTGGGCCTGGACATCCGTTGGAGGCCTTCTGCAGTCCCCTGGCGGATAGCCCGTTCCATCCAAGCCCTCATATGTTCAGGAATCTCGACTGAAGCGGGCTCCTCTTGGCGCAGACCAGCGGCCGTGGGAGTAAATGTAGCTTCGGGTGCCCGTCTGGTCGTTGATCCAGGAAGCTGGTGCCCCTGGGATGAGCTGTGCCTGGAGAGGGAAGAACAATCTGGAGGGGGGGGATGTCTAGAGGTAGAAGGGATGGGGGGAGAGAGGGCTGGAGGCACGGGTTGTGACTCCCTTGATCGCCTGTCGAATTATTTCTCCAATGCCTTATGGCGTCTTAAGGCGTCTCTTTGAGAGGCCCTGGAAGTTTCCTTAGAAGTTTCCTTAGCCTGTCTGCGCGAGTGGTAGGATTTAGATTTGGCCTTCAAAGAAGGGCCTTTAGTGGGATTGTCATCTGCCATTTTAGAAGTAAGGATTGTGCATATAGATAAAATATAGATAAGATATAGGCGGTTGGCTCGCCAGGGATTCAACCTACGGCAAGGTCGGGTATCCCTTTTAGCTGGCCCGCGCCCCCTTTTGGAATTTAGTATAATAATCTATTATTGTTATTATTATTATTCTTATTATTATTAAAAAATATATGTATCTGTTTGTATGTTAGACATATATACATATATGTTCATGAAGAAACATATTTACTATTGTTAATATTCTTATGATACACAAATATATAAATATGTATTTATTATTATTATTATTATTATTATTATTATTACTAATCAAAAATATCAAAAATACCAAAAAAAACCAATCAATTAACTAGGTCCAGAGCTCCCCAGGACAGTGACCTAGGAGATTATTGATATGATCCAATTGGTCGAATGAACGCCTGAGATAAGGCCTCAAGCAGCCCGAGCTCCCAGACAGCAACTGGGAGAGGGTGACTGCTATTCTTCGCCCTGAGCGCTGCTGCGGAAAGCCAACAATTTTGAGAGCAAAGCACAGGAGGAGTAATAGCTCTGAGCAGGCTGGGAGGCCTGCATAGGTGAGCTAGCAACCTCGCAGCCGAAAAAAAGGAGGCCGGAAGATGGTGCCTGAGCACAAGGCGGCGTCCAAAATGGCGGCCGCCTGTGAATCTCTGATCGGGCCATCTCAGGGCGGAACTAGGTCCCTCCGGCAAGCTTAGGAAGCCGAGAGGGCAGCAGGAAAGTTTGCCCCTGCCTGGGGCGATTGGCGTTCAGGTGGGGGGAAAACCAGCTGCGCACACAGCGCGATCAAGTTCAAGCCGCTAGCGAGGGCGGCATAGCAAAGCGGTAGGAAGGAAAAAAGTCAAATTGAGGGTGGGGGGGATTAGCGCAGGAGCGCTGCTAAACTGCCCGCTCTTTTTCCCCCTTGGGGGCGAGAAACACGCTCCCCTTACTCTAGAAGGCACTCCAGATGCGCAGAGGCTAGAGGAAAGGAAAATCAGAAGGCAAACCTTAAGAATAATACGAGGCTTGAATTGGCCAAGGAAGGAAGGAAACACAGCCTAACTCTCACGAAGGCTGAGCATAAACTGGGGAATGCAAGGGAGCCACGTTCCTCAGTAATTAAGCTCAGCCTACAACGACGCAGTCTGAAGCACCTCCCACTCTCTGGATGATCTGAGCAGCTCGAAGGAGAACATTTTGCCCAGGAGCTGAGACAGCAAGGTGAGAGGGGCCCCTCTGAAGGACAGAATCTGGTCTGTCACAGCCTTGATGATGTCCTGACACTCCTGGGGGAGGAAGACTTGTCTATAATTGCCCCCAAATGTAAGAGATGAGTCAATGGGACTAGATGGCATTTGTCCAGGTTTATCAGGAACCCGTGCTCCCAAAGGACCCTGATTATGGTTATCAGATCCTCCTCCACCTGGGTCAGGAAGAGGACTTGATCAGAATGTCATACAGGTAGCACTGTATTCTGATGGGCATAGTTCTGAGGTATACTGCCACAGCCACCAGAAGCTTATTAAATGTCCATAGAGCTGATGTGAGGCCAAACGGAAGAGCTCTGTATTGGAAGTGGTGGCTGCCATAGCAAAACCCCAGAAACTGGCGGTGGTCTGGATGGATGGGCACATGGAGGTAAGCCTCCATCAGGTCTACCAAAGTCAAGAAGTCTCCCTCCCGAATACCCTCGAGGATTGAATGGAGTGCATCATGAATCTTCTGTATATCAGATGCCTGTTGAGACTCTTTGAGAATCGCTCACCACCACCCCAGAGGCCTTTGGGATGACAAACAAAATTGAATAAAATTCCCATCCCCTCTGGTCTCTTGGAACCGGCTGGATGGCATGGATATCCAACAAATGCTGGATTGCTGATTCCATGATGGCCCTCTTTGCAGGGTCCCTGGAGACAGGGCAGCACATAAAGGTTGTCCGGGGGGGGGGAGAGAAACTTCAGGTAAAGCCCTGATTGAATGGTTTTCCTGATCCAAGCGTCTGTCATGGTCTCCTCCCACGTCTATGCAAAGAGACCCAGACAGCCTCCTATGGGGCAAAGATTCTTGATGACACTTGGTCCACCTGAAGGCCTAACAGTGCCACAAAAGGACCTTTTGTCTCCTGGCCTCTGACAGCCTCTGGCACCAAGGGCCGGTCTATCAACCTGAGGGGAAGGTCTAGGGGCCTGTTCTGATGGGTAAAGCTCGTGCCAGCCTCCCCCTATCTAAAGGAGGGCCTCCTAAAATAGCTTGAAAGCCAGTAGTCAACCCGCCTCCCCTGGGAAGGGAGTATCATGAGCTTGTCTCTAGTCTCCATTAAAAATGGTTCCAGAGACTCCCCAAAGAGCCTCTTCCCCTTAAAGGGAGCTGAAGCAAGCTTCCATTTATTCTTAGAGTCCATTTGCCAATTGCATAGCCAAAGAAACCTACGAGTTGTCACAGAAGAGGCAACGGCCCATGAAGAGAACTTGGCTGCAATAAGTGTTGCATCTGCTATTTCCTGCCTGATGGCTTGTGAAATCCAGGCTCTCATAAAAGCGGGCATCTCTTGACTGCTGCAGTAGCGGTGAAGGTTGCATCTGCTCTTACCCTATTGGAACACTGCCTTCCCGGTCCAGCTGCCACAAGCCTCTCTGACTGATAAAAAATAGAAACCCCAGTCTCTGCAGTAATTTGGAGGTTTTCCTGTAAATGTTGTTCAATAGAGCCACTTGGTGACCAGGCTCTCAAATACTGCCTAGTATCTGAAGATTGGTCTTGCTGCAGGGCCTCATGAGGAATTTGATGCAAAATGGAGCTGCTGTCAGCCATCTTGGAGACCTTCAGAGCCTTATCAAAGTCTTTATCCAAGGCTTTCTTTGGGTGGCCTGCTTCTCCTCTGCCCTAGAAGATTTTCTAGGAGCCAGAGCCCTGGCCCTAATCCTGGCTGCAGCCTCTAAACCAGCTGACCTGGGCTTCACTGAGCCTTTGACAGTTCAGTCTCTAGTCTGCTGAGGTGCTATCATCTCCTGACCAACTCCCTAGCTGCCATCTTGTGCATGCCAAAAAAACCTGCCAGTGACAGAGGGGGGAAGGGAAATTAAAATAAAAAATAAAGCCTGAGGCCAGTTGCAGTGGCTGGAGCACCTGTCAACAGCTTCAGGCAGCAAATGCAGCCAAAGAAGCTGGCAATTAATTCAGTGCACCTCCTCAAGTCTAAAGGCCCCAGAAAAAAAAATGGACTGTTTAAAACTGCAGCAAGCCTTGGCAGATCAAGAGCTTGTGAGCTTTGTGCTGGCTGCACAATTGAATAAGCAGATTTAAGCGACTCACAGCTGCCGCAGTGCTCTGGGGAACTGTTAAACAGATCCAATATCCAGATCAAAGTCCCCCAAAAGGGCAAGCCTGGTCTAGAGTAGGACTTGCCAAAAGGACTGGAGATTGTTGCTGTCAAAATGGCAGTCCTATGCGATTCGCAGTTGCCATGGCTGTCAGAAAAACCTCGAAGTCAGACTGAAGTATCAGACATTGACTCCGACCCCAGTCCAGCCACATGGGCTATCAGGGCCACTCTCTGCCCTCAATTCACTTAAAAATCACTAAAAACGTCAACAGTTCAAAAGAAAAAAATTCCTGGAAAATAAAAAGGTGCGAAAATACAAAAGGCGCGAAAAACCAAAAGTGGCTAAGCCAACAAAACTGGACAGCTGTTAAATCTGTTTGAAAAACCAATACACTAAGAAAATCCAGGGAGTAGAATGATTCTTCCAAAAACTCATTTCAGAGCCCTTTAGGGTTGTCTGAATGAGCTGAGACTGAATAAAGAACTGGGGATCATTATCAGGGGGCCATGTCCTCAGAATTCAACTCAAGTCTGTAGAGCAACAAGGCTAGAGACTACCCAAACTGGATTCTCACATCGACTCAATGGAGAATATACCCTTCATTTTTCAATTTTCTAATAGAATAATGTTCTGAAAGATGTTCCAGTTAAGTAAACAAATTAAGGATAGGGTGCAACATGTTAAAATGCCCTTGACTCCTACATCTTAATCTCATCTAGAACAGGGGCCCACAACTCTGGGCAGGAGATCAGTACCAGTGCATGGCACATTGGGAACCGAGCCATGCAAGTGACAGGGAATCACACATAGGCTCATTTGAGCATGCACAGGAGCTAGGCTGCAAATGCAAAACCATCTCCCCATCCCCACACCGCTGCCCGTCCATGGAAGCAGAAAGTTGAGGACCACTGATCTAGGAGAAAGAGGTATTTCTTTTCCAGAATTAGTACATTTTAATTTATGCAGAATTCATATTAAAAAACATTCCTAAGAGATGTCTCACAAATCAATACTTTAAAAGACTATTCCAATAAAAGTATATCAAAAAGATTCAACCATGTGAAACATATTTATTTCTACATCATTTCCTATGCTGGAATTCAATGGAAAGAAATATACAAGCACAGACTTTTAATGCAGAAAATAAAAATGAAAGGATGTGATTTTTTAAATTTGCTTTAAGCATAATTTTAAAATTAATTTCTTCATCAGATAGAAGCTGTGACTCTTTAAAGAAGGATTGTACAATTTGAAGGGGAATTAATCAAAGGTTTGTGAAGTCCCAATTAAGAAAATATATTACAAAAAGGAAGCCAGCTTCTTTTCAGAGGTATAGTCCATTTGCAAAGCACAAAGATAGGCTTGCGTAAAGCTTTGCAATGCAGTTTGTTCACGACTGCTCAGAGAAACTTTGCATTCTCAGCTTTAGTTTTGGTGTATATTAAAATGTTATCTAAGTACACCAAAACTCCTTTGTATAAGTGCTCATGAAGCACTTTATTTATAAGTTGCATAAAAACTGCAAGGGCACCCTGTAGTCCAAATGAGAGCCCTTTGAACTGGAACACCCCAAAGATGTATTAAAAGCTGTTTTCCATTTGTCCCCTTCCCTAATCCTGACTCTGTAATAGGCTTCCCTCTTCTTGAGAAAATTTTCCCCTTTGAGAGATGGGCTAGCTAGCATATTTTTCATTAGAGGAAGGGGTACACGTTTTCCATGCTTACTGTGTTGATTTTTATAGTCTACGCATAAGCGCAAAGACCCATCCTTCTCTCAGAACAGCACTGGTGCAGCAATTTTGGGTTGTGCTGGTTGGATGAACTCCTAGGCCAGATTTTTGTCTATAAAAGCTTGCAGTTCCTCAAGTTCTTTGGGGACATGCTGTACATATTTGGCTTTGGTAGCTTAGCCCCTGGGAATATCTCAATGGTACAGTCTGTGGGGTGATGGTGGGGGGAGCTCGTCAGAGCTTTCTTCACTGAACCCCTCAGTCAAGTCCATGGCTCGGCCCTCCCAGCCATAATTGTTTCTTTCCTTGGATTTTCTCCCAGTTGCTCCCTTTGGTCATCTGGTCTGGTCACTCCCCACTGAAATCTTAGGGTCTCCTCTTTCCAGTTTACTCTGGGGTTCCATCTCTTCAGCCAGGTGAGTCCCAGGACTAGTGGCAACTCCATTCCGAGTGCCACAATGAATGTGAGTCTCTTATCATGAGTCTCCGTGGCTATTTCCAAGGGTTCTTTGGCAAAAGTGGCTGGTTTCCCCACTCAACCGGGCAACTGACCCATGTAGTTGGCAGAATGTGATGGGGATCTTTAGCTTCCATAGGTGAATGCCCTATTTCCCCACCAAGGTTGGGCTTATTGAGCATCAGGAACACCCCAAGTGCAGGACGGCCAAGAGCTTTATTCTCTTTTTCCACCTGGAGATAAATAGTCTTAGGGGCAGTGTGACCGGTTCAACCAGTTCACTTATCAGTGGGTCGTCTTCAGAGTTGCTTTCAAACGGATCCAGGTGTTCTCCTGGTTAGGCTGGAGTTCCCTCCCCAGTTTTCCTATGAGGTGAAACTCCATGGCCTCTCTGCTTCTCAGCGCAGTGTCTTTTTTGTGGGGTGTGGCTTTCATTGGCTTTCCACTTAATAGGTGCTCAAGCTTTCGAGCAGGGGGGTTTTGAGTGGCACCCAGCTGTGCGGTGTCCTTCTTTCCCGCACTTGAAATAGGCAGTTGGTCACAGCAAGAGTGTGGTTTGAGGATTGAACAGCTCTCATTTCCCCTGGGGTGGGGATCTCTTCCAGATTTTACCCACTAGGTACCAGTTTCTGACCAAGTCAATCTCCACCTCTTCAGCCAGAATGTACCAGTCATGGAGGCAGTTTGGAGCCCCTTGAGCTAGGCAGGTGTGGTAGAGGTTGTCATTCAGCCCATCCTTGAATCATCTCACTAAGATGTCTTCTGACCAGTCTACATGGCAGGTGAGGTCTCAGAATTCCTTGGTGTATTCAGCCGGTGGCGGTGCTTCATGGTTCTGATACAGTTGTGGGTATTTCAATCTGCTAGGGGTCCTCAAAATGATGGCCGAGAGCCATCAAGAAGCATTCAAAGTTCTGCAGCTCTGGGGCATTGGCATTTTGTAGAGTTACCATCCACTGGGCTGCCACTCCTTCCAGGGCCAGGGTGATGACTCGTACTCAAGTGCTCTGGGTTTGGAAATCCCCTTGGAACTGTGAACTTCACGAGACATTCTAGGACTACAAAGCTGCTAAATTTCCAATGTAGCATAGAAGGGCTTTTTGGCTATTTTTTTCTGGTTATCTTTTGCAGTCTTGCTTCTGTGGTTTTGTGGGTATTCTGTGGTCAGGCCTAGGAGGGTTGCTTGGGGGATCCTGGAGCGGGGGAGAAAGTTGAATGAGAGTATGTTGGTTCCTTTTCCCCAGGTGAGAGTTGGGGGAAGAGGATGGTTCCCTGCTTGGTGGGTTAGAGCAACTGGGTAGGGTGCTATTTATGCATCGGGTGGATGTATTCTGAGTGTGTTGGGAGATAAGGGGGGCTGGATTTGACCACTCTGCATCAATAAGGGATGGTGTGAGTTTGAGGGCACTGAGAGCAAATGCTATAGTGCCTGTAAGGCTCACTTTGCCCCTCACTTTGCTGTCAGTGGGAGTAGCATTTTTTTCTTCTTTCCCGGTTTTTAAAGAAGAGTGTTGGGGATGGGGGATGAAATGGTTCTCAGGGAAGGCAGAGGAGGAGTCCTATTTCAGTGGTGTTGGATAACAGGAGATACGGGAGATAAGGGAGAGGGCAGGCACGGGGAACACGACCTCAGTGTTTAGTACCGATCTCGTGTTCCTCTCCCATTGCACTCATCTCATTTTCCTGGTCAGCAGATCTGTGGTGGTCTTAGACTGCTTTTAAATGTGGGATCAGCCTGCAATATGGCTAGCCTTATTGCCGATTTGATCCTCAAAGAGAAGGCTGATCTGGCTTGTATAACTGAGACATGGCTGGGCTAAGAGGGAGGCATTCCCCTTGTAGAAATTTGCCCAGAGGGTTATTGAGCATGTCACCAGTCTAGATCTCAAGGCTGGGGAGGAGGTGTGGCTATTGTTATCAAAGAATCTCTAGCAGCCTCCAGAGCCACTGTTCAACAAGTGCCCAGCTGTGAGACCCTTTTTCTTAAATTGGGCTCAAGGGATCAGGTGGGATTGCTGCTGCTGTACCAGCCTCTCTGCTGAGTGGCAGCTTCCCTACCTGGGCTCCTTGACCTCGCTGCAGGGCTGGCGGTCGAATTCCCCAGAGTTATAGTTCTGGGGGATTTCAACCTGTCATCTCTGGGGTGGGGTCGGAGGTAGCCCAAGATTTCATGGAAACTATGACTTCCATGGGCCTGTCCCATATTATCCAGATCCCGAATAGTAATAGATCTAACATGGGTAAGAGCTACTAAGGCCTACCTTGTAGTGATTTGTGTGGTGAAGTATAAATACTTCTTCACACTAATTGTGTCTACAGATAATCACCCAGCAACTTTCTTTAAGGTAAGCCATCTCCTCCTAGGGAAGGAGGAGATTGAGGTCTACCTGAAGGGGCACACTGAGGAATTTGCGGGTTTTCTGGAAGACAACATTGCTCGACTTAGTTCTTACCCTGTTATCTGGGAACGGTTTGACCCTGTTGCTCCTGAGGAAGTGGACAGGATCCTAGGAAGTATGCACACAAGCACCTGTGTTTTAAACCCATGTCCCTCATGGCTTGTGAAAGCTTCCCAGGAGGTGACAAGCAGGTAGACTCTGGCGGTGATGCCTCTCTACAGAAGGGGGTGGTGCCCCAGCACTTTAAAGAGGCTGTGGTATGCCCTCTTCTTAAGAAACCATTGCTGGACTCCACCCAGTTGGATAATTTCCTACCTACCTCCAATCTTCCCTTTTTGGGGAAGGCTGTTGAGAAGGTGGTTGTGCGGCAGCTCCAGAGGTTTCTGGGTGGAATGCATTACCTTGACCCCTATCAGTCAGGATTCAGGCCTGGATTTGGGACAGAAACAGCATTGGTTGCACTTTTGGATTGTCTCTGGTGGGAGCGGGATGGGGTAGTGCATCCATCCTTGCTCTACTTGACCTCTCGGTGGCTTTTGATACTATTGACCATGAGATTCTCCTGGGGCAGCTTTGGGGGATGGGAGTGGGAGGCCTTGTTCACTTCCTTCCTCTATGGCCACTCTCAGTCAGTTCATAGGAGGGGAGAGATAGAGCGTTGTCTTACCTGAATACTTCTTCTCAGCACGGCGATGGAGAATCCATGGATGGGATGACACATGCCTTTGCCTGGAGACTGAGTCCTTAATCTTTTACCGTGCCCCTTATCAACTGTCACTTTCCCCAGTTCACGATGAAGGCATGTTCATCTGAAGGACTCTTTGATGGCATTGGCCCTTTCACTGTTCCTGTGCTGGACAAGGGACCTGACTACCTCCAATGGAGGGAGAGGATTCTCCATCAATATGCTGAGAAGAAGCGTTCAGGTAAGACAACATTCTTTCTCCGGTATGTCGATTGGAGAATCCACAGATGGGACATACCAAAGCCTGGCTGTCCCTATGGGCGGGAATTGTTGTGGTCCTGAATCCCCCTAGCTACATGCACTCACTGAAACACCCTTCTACCAAAGGTAGCCTCAGCCAAGGCGAAAGTTAAGTCAAACTTATAGTGGCATACAAAGGGAGATGGTGAGGACCATGTGGCCATTCTGCAGATCTCTTCAATCGAAACCTGCATTGCTTGTGTGGCTGTAGTCACAGCACTTTGAGTGGGCAGTTAATCATCTGGGAACCAGAATAGACTGTGTCTTGTAGGCCTTTGCAATATATGCCTTTATCCAACGGACTATGGTCAATGAAGTGACCTTTGAACCTAGAGAGGAAGGTTGGAATGAGACAAACAATGATTCGGATTTATGGTGAGGCAATGTCTGTTTTATGTAGAGCCCTCCTTATGTCCGGAGTGTGTCAACTCTTTCCAGTGGAAGTGAAGGACCTGGACAGAAGTTTGGCAGGACTATCTCCTGGGCCGGATGGAACCAGGAGTTGATCTGGGGACAAAGGAGGGATCGAGACGCAGAATCACCCTGTCTGCATGGAAGGTGCAGAGTTCCTCACTTACGGAGAGAGTAGCAAATTCCAAAATTCACCTGGCTGAAGTGATAGCCACTAAGAAGACAACTTTAAATGACAGATACTGCAGACTCATAGACCTGAGAGGCTCGAAAGGTGGCAAGGTAAGGGCATGTAAAAGTTTAGACAAGTCCCAAGTTGGATACTTGTGTACAACAGGTGGATTGAAATTAAACCCCTCCCCCAGAAAGTAGTTGTTAGTGTTTGGGGACAAACCCCCAAGCAGAGTGCACAGCAGCAGTCAAGCCAGGCAGCCAAATGAGAGAGAGGCTGGGCCCAAGAGTATACACACATTGGAGACAAAAACACTGTTTGTAGTTTTAAATAGTTATTTAATTCATTTAGAGTTTAAGCATTGTCATTCAGTCCATATGTCATTTTCCTATATATCCATCCAGTAACCTAGTCCATTAACTAGTCAGTACAATGTCTTTATCTGCTTGTAAATCTTCTCCTTCCGATACCTTTCTCTCGAAGACAACGCTGAGTATGCACAGGATATCAGCTCACCAAGTAAACAGTCCTTTTGTTCAATAGAAACGGTATCCAGCACAGTAGCCAACAAGCAGTAACAAACAGACGTCTCAAACAGGAGTAAACAGCAGGCAGCAGACAGCAGAGAGACCAGCGACCAGACCAGTGACCAGTAACCAGGCAGGAAGTGTTACGTTTCTCTCACTGCCTTTTATTGCTGCTTGCAACCGCACCCTTAATTATCTAATTACATTGCAGTTTGGTGCTTAAAGTTACAAACACTTAAACCTAGGTTTATATATTTATTCACCCAAACCTAGTTGGTGTATCAATATACCCAACATTCTCCCCTTTTGGGTGATATAAATATATAATACCCTTACACTCTAAAGCCATACTTTTCACAGGTGCTTAATGGCACCTTGGGCTTTAGTAAAATTATCAGCTATATTGTCCTCCGACATGCAGTACTCCAGCTGTATCATTTTACTCTTTACAGATTGTCTAACGTTTAGGTACCTTAAATCTGTATGCTTGCTCCTAGTTTTTACTGCAATATTTGTGGCCATTTGAATTGCTGCCTGATTATCTTCATGTACAATTATAGGATAATTTACAGTTAATCCCATGTCATTCATCATTTGTTTATACATAATCAAT
This sequence comes from Pseudonaja textilis, assembly GCF_049901715.1. Classification (NCBI taxonomy): domain Eukaryota; kingdom Metazoa; phylum Chordata; class Lepidosauria; order Squamata; family Elapidae; genus Pseudonaja; species Pseudonaja textilis. Next base: position 58,495,410 of record NC_142008.1, on the reverse strand, counting down.
TCAGTACATAATAGCGATAAACAGGAGAATTCTGCCTCCATAGTAGACAAACTTATATGCTGTTGTCTAATTGACTTCCAACCTATTAATGTCTTACCCAGCATTATGGCTGTTCCTGAAGTCGACTTTCTTGTGTCTCTTTCTGATGCAAAACTAGCAACTGCATAAGCACTCAGTATGAGATCACCTTTTGGTTCTAAATACAATGCATGGTGTAATGTTCCTTTAAGATATCTTAAGATTCTCTTCAATGCTATCCAATGACATTGAAGCGGATCATTATTATGTCGTGCCAGCTGATTAATACTATAAGCTATATCTGGCCTTGACCAATTGCTAATGTATGATAAGCTACCAATCAAAGATTGATATATTGCCTTATCAAACTTGGGACTTTGAGCATCCATTTTGCAAATATCCTGACTCATTGGAGTCTTTGCAGGCTTACAAAGTTCCATCTTATAATCTATTAGCAATTTAGATATCTTATCTTCCTGAGATATCTTAAAACCTTTCTGTGTTTTCAGTATATTCAAACCTAGATATTTCTTTATCTCCCCTAATTGCTTGATTTTTATTTTCTTGGCTAATGATGCTATAATTTTATTTGCTTCATCATTAGTCTCAGTAATCAAGGCAATATCATCAGTGAACAATAATAATAATGATATTTTCCCATTTGTCTCCCTTTAAATAGACATGGATCGGCTAAACCAGCTTTAAACCCTATATTGTTCAGTTCCTTTACAATATACTGGTTCCATTCATAGCCCGATTGTTTAAGACCATAGAGGCTCTTCTTTAACAACCAACAATCATTATTATTTTCACCTTTCAATCCACTAGGCTTTTTCATATATACAGTATGTCTTAGTGGAGCATGCAAGTAAGCAGTTTCCACATCTAGATGGTTAACTATATATTTCTTGCTTGCTGCCCACACTAAGGCTGCCCTTAATGTTGCTGCTTTAAGACTAGGTGCAAATACTTCATCATAGTCATTGGCACTTTGTCTAAAACCTTGGGCTACTAATCTTGCCTTATGGATTATATTTCCATCCTTATCAGTTTTTATCTTAAAAATCCATTTGCAGCCAATGGGTTTTATATCAACAGGTAATCTCGCATTTTCATATACTTTCATATCCTTCAAGGATCTCAATTCCTTATTCATTGCTGCATACCAACTTTCCTTATCTTTAGAAGGATACTTTTTTATCTCATCCACAGTATATGGAACTCTATTAATCTGGCACACTGTGTTAGCCTGGTATCTATCAGGCGGTCTAGATATTCGTGTAGTTCTTCTGGGAATTACAGGGCTTGTATGAGGACTTTTTTGAGTTACTACTTGTTCATGTTCCTCATCTTGCTCAGCTATTGGTTCTATTTCTTCTTCTATGGGCACAATTTCTTCCTGTATTTCTCTTTTTACTTTATTTTTAAAGTTACAGGGATACTTAATGGGATTTCTATAGGATTCAATAATCACTTCTTTATTGTTATCCTGTTCTAACTTATCCCATCCTACGTGCTCTAGAAATTGGGCATTAGCACTACATAACACCCTAGATGTGCCTTTCTCCCAAAATCTATATGCCCTATGGTTAGCTTGGTAACCAACGAAGAAAAATTGTTTAGCTCTGTGTTGCCCTTTACGCCTGAGTTGTGTAGGGATATGGGGCGTTGGTTCTTACCTGATACGCTTCTTTTCGTGGAGCTGCGGAGACCGTCCAGGTTGGGAGGTGCTTCAGTCTCGGCTCCTACAGGCTGAGCTTGAAATTGAGGAACGCCTCTCACCATCACGTGGTCCTCCGGCGTCCCAGTTTTGCGAAGACGAGAAAGGAAGGCCCTGTACTCATACTAACTAAAGAACGTTAATGTGCTTGGCTGAACGGCGAGGTTCCCCACCAGACGGATTAACGGGTGGGGCTGGACGCTCTCCGCAGCTCCACGAAAAGAAGCGTATCAGGTAAGAACCAACGCCCTTTTCCATGGAGCTGCTCCGGCGTCCAGGTTGGGACATACCAGAGCTTGGCTAGTCCTGCATGGGTGGGTTCCCGTCTGGGGTGAACCTCTTCTGGAACTTCGATAACACGCTGAAGGACACGCCTGCAAAGGAAGCCTCAGCGGATGCAAATATATCAATCTTATAGTGCTTGATAAAGGGAGAGGGGATGCCCAGGTGGCAGCCCTTACAGATGTCTAGTATGGAGGCTTGCGTGGCCCATGCGGCAGAGGTAGCCGCACTTCTGGTGGAATGGGCGGTGATGCCCATTGGAACGGGAAGGGACTGAGCCTGGTAGGATTTGGCGATAGCGGCCCTAATCCATCGGCCCACAGTTGAGGACGTCACCTTGTGACCAAGAGAAGCAGGATGGAAGGACACAAATAAAGCCTCTGACTTGCGAAAGGGCTGGGTGCGTGTGATATACACCCTCAAGGGAGTCTTCTTACGTCAAGAGAGTGCCACAGTCTCTCCTTCTCGTGAGAGGGATTGGGGCAAAAATCAGGAAGTATGAGCTCCTGATTTCTGTGAAATGCCGAGTTTACTTTAGGGAGGAAGGTGGGGTTGGGACGGAGGACGACTCTGTCAGAGTGAAAAGTACAAAGATCCTGTCTAATAGAAAGGGCCGCCAACTCCGAAAATCCGACGGGCGGATGTGATGGCCACGAGAAGACGGTCTTGAAGGTGAGGAGCTGTAAGGGAATCTTCCTTAGGGTTCAAAGGGGCTTGGTAAGGCGACCAGAACCTTGTTGAGGTCCCAGGTCGGAAGCGGTGTATGGTTGGGGGCGGAGATTTGGAAGCTCCCTAAGAAGGTCTTGACAAGGGGTGATGGGAGATGGATTCCCCAGCGTTTGAGGAACAACAGTTGCGAGGCAGCAACCTGGCGTCTCAGGGTATTGGTAGAGACCCTTGTCGAGACCCCCTGGAGGAAATCAAGGATTTGGGGTATGGAAGGAGAAAGAGGATTAATTTGAAGTTTGAGGGCCCAAGAACGCAGCGGCCCATGTGGCATTGTATATGCGGTTGGTCGAGGATCGTCTGGCTGCCAAGATGGTGTCTATGGCCTGGTTAGAAATTCCCTGAGCCCTTAGGCGGCTCCGCTCAACCTCCCAAGCGGCTAGCTGGAGCCATTGGGGTTTGGGATGAAGTAGAGGGCCCTGAGACAGGGAGATCCTGTCTGGGGAATCCTCCAGGAAGGAACCACCGAGAGGTTGCGGAGGTCCGCAAACCAAGGGCGTCTGGGCCAGTAGGGAGCTACTAGAAGGATCTCTGCCTGCTCCAGGATCAACTTGTGGATCACCCTGGGGATGATGGATAGGGGAATGCATAAAGGAGCCCTGGGGGCCAAGGGCAACAGAGGGCATTGTGGTTCTCTGCCCCGGGAGAGGGGTATCTTGAAATGAACCTCGGTAGTTGGGCGTTCAGAGGGGAAGCGAAGAGATCCACCAGGGGGCCGAAGATGGAGGCTGCTTCCCTGAAGAGAGAAGGGTGTAGGCTCCATTCCGCTTGGTCTATAGTGGCTCTGCTGAGCCAGTCTGCTTGAATGTTGAGGGCTCCTGATATATGATCTGCCCTGATGGAGGCCAGATTTGATTCCGCCCACCTGCAAAGGCGCTCGGCTTCTCTCATGAGACTTGCTGACTGAGTGCCCCCTGCCTGTTGATGTGGGCCTTTGCGGTGATGTTGTCCGTGAGGACCAGGATATGACGACCGCGTACCTGGGGTAGGAAGCTGCGAAGCGCCAGGAGAACGGCGTGAAGCTCCAGCCAGTTTATGGAGCAGAGTTGCTCTGTTGGTGACCATTTGCCCTGTGACGATGTGGAGAGGACGTGAGCTCCCCAACCGAGTAGGCTCGCGTCCGTGGTGACGGATAGCCTGTCGGGCTCTTTGAAGTAATGACCTTTGTTTATGGCGGCCTGGTCCACCAAAGGAGGGACGTAAGAACTCTCGGAGGAACTCTGACCCGAAGTCGCGAGTTGCTCCTTCCGGAACATTGATACGGCAGTAGAAACCATTGTAGAGACCTGGAATGGAAACGGGCCCAGGGAATGATAGATATGCATGAGATAAGCTTCCCCAGCAACTTAGACAATTCTAAGAGAGAAACAGTTCTTGCCCTCCTGACCTCCTTAATTGATTGTTGGATGCTAAGCCACCTGTCTGGGGACAGGAAAACTAGTTCCCGGTTGGTGTCAATCACTGCCCCCAGGTGAGTAAGTTGGGTAGAGGGGAAAGGTGACTTTTCCTCCAGTTGATAATGAACCTGTGGTTTGCAGGGTATTAAGGGTGAGTTTGGTATCTCTTAGGGCGAGAGCTCTAGAAGATGAGAGGATGAGGATATCGTCCAGATAACAGTGGAGTCGGACGGGAAGGAACGCAGGGTGAGCGGCAAGGGCCGCCAAAACCTTCGTGAACACCCTGGGAGGCGGAGGACAGACCAAAGGGAAGCGCGACGTACTGGAAATGTTGTCTATTATAGGCAAAACGTAGGAACCTGTAGTGGGAGGGACGAATAGCAATATGTAAATATGCCTCGGAAAGGTCAATTGAGGAGAGCCAGTCCCCTTGCCGGGTTCCCATAAGTATTGACTGCAAAGTGTGCATCTTAAATTTGCGGGGGGCAATGTAGCGATTTAGTCTTTTAAGGTCTAGGATCGCCCTCCAACCCCCCGAACTCTTGGGCACTACAAACAGGTGGGAGTAGAAGCCTCGCCCCCGTTCAGAGGAGGGAACGGGCTGGATGGCCCTTATATCTAGGAGGTGGTGAATGGCGGCCTCCATGAGGGCCCGTTTTGCAGGGTTCCTGGAAGGGGGGAAGACATAAAGAATTCGGGGAGGAGTGGAACTCGAGTGCCAGTCGAGGCAGACCGTATCTCTGACCCATGCGTCAGTAGTGATGGCCTCCCATTGGTGAGTAAAGTGCTTGAGGCGGCCGCCTATGGGAAGGTTTTGCCTAGCGAGTTCGACGGAAAGGTCGGTTTCGGATCCCGGAAAGGCCTCTTGAAGGAACCTCGTCTGGACCTGTCAGGCGAGTCTGACCGGACCTGCGGAGGAGGGGTTCTATAGGGAGGTTGGGAGAATCTGGAGGGACGAAAGGAGCCTCGGCGAGGGGAGGGGAGGAGCCTCTGGGGTCGGGCCTCCGAAAAGAGAGGGAGGTATGTGCGTTTGTTCCGAGTCTCGGCCAGAAAGGGATCGAGGGCTGGTCCAAAAGTTTCCCCCAGAGATGGGGGCTGAGGCCAGCTTGGCCTTGTTTTTGACATCCGCTTGCCAGTGGCGGAGCCAGAGCAAGCGGCGGCGGTGACTTGGGAGGAAATGGCCTTGGTGGAGAACTTGGCGGCTTGAAAGGTGGCATCCGCCGAGAATTCAGCCGCGGCCATAAGTTTGGCGATGTCCTGTTGGGCTCTGAGGTTGGCCGCAGGGACATGTTGTTTGAGTTGTTGGAGCCATTTAATCGAGGACCTAATGAAGAAAGAAGCAGCAGTGGATGCCCTGACTGCCCAGGCGTCGGAATGATGAGCGCGGCGTAAGGCCAGCTCGGCTCGCTTGTCCTCGGGCTTGAGGGCCTCGAGAGCGTCGCTAGGGGTGAACCGGGAAGCTAGTCCTACAATGGGCTCGTCCACAGGGGGGATCTAGCAAAAGAGTGAACTGCGGGTCGAGATTGAAGAAACGTTTATCCTGGGCAGAGGGGGGAGGCCCTGAGGAGGCTAGCTGCCTGGAGACCATGTCCGAGAAGATAGGTGGGACGGGGACCACATCAGTCTCCACCATGGGCTGGGAAAAGATGGAGTCGAGGGTTCCCCCAAGCCGCTGGTTGGGAAGGAGTGGGGGAGGTCAGGCCGGGAGGTATTCTTGGCCTTAAATAGAATGGACCTAAACAGGTGCGGCTTGAACAAGCCCACGAAGGTGGGTTGGTCCGGAGTGAGGCCCTGCGTCCTCCGACATGTCCCCCTCCAGTGGGTCTGCTCCGAGAAGGGCTCACTGCCAGAAATGGACCCCAAGTCTAGGTCCTCGCCTTCCCCAAATTGGATAGGATCCCGAGCTCCTGAGTTTCTATCTCCTCCTCCAAAGACAGGGGGAAATTCCCGTGGGATGCTACCTGCCCGTGCGAGGCCTCGGATCCGGAGAATGAGCGAACGGAAGGTGCCTGCGCTTCAGAGGTCGCGGGCCGTGGAGCCGGGCCGGCTATATGCTGGAGCTTCTTGCGTTATGCTTTGTCGGATGGCCAACTCCATCCACTGCCTGAGATTCTCCGGGATTTCCAGCACGGGAGGTGGGTGAGGCTCCTCTGGGCGTGGACCTGCAGCGGTGGGAGTAAATGTGGCCTCAGGGGCCTGTCTAGGCTGAGAGTGAGAGGAGGGTGCCAGGGAGGAGGGGGGGTTGGGTGGAGGTTGAGGGAGTAGGGGCGGAAGGAGCCAGAGGCACTGGAGCCTAACTCTCTGGACCGCCTGTCGATCTCCTTCTCAAGTGCCCTGTGTCGCCTGAGGGCATCTCTCTGGGAGGCTTTAGAGGCTTCCTGGGTTTGTTTACGAGGTGATGAGTCTTTGATTTGGCCTTCAAGGAAGGGCCACGAGGTGTTTTGTCGTCTGCCATCTGAAGAGCAAAAAGAGAATTTTGGGTTAGTATTAGACGGTTGGCACGTCTGGATGTGGCCTACGGAAGGCCAGGAATCCTAGCAACTGTTTCACGCCCCCCCTTTGATCAAAAAATTTTTAGTGAACTGCTATCGAGTTGAGGGCCTGGCCCGTGAAGTCAATCAGCCAAAAGGTGAACGCCCAAGCAGCTACCCTCACCGGACGGACCGGGTGGGGGGGTTGCTATGCTGCTACCTCGCCTGCTGGGTAGGCTGCGAAGCCAACGGACCCTTGAAGCTCTGTAAGCCTTGAGAGGCCTGGGAAAAAATGAGCAGTAGTCTAGGTAGTCCCAGGGGCTGCCTAGAGTCTCAATTACCTGCAGCCTGTAACAGAGTGCCTCAGAGAAGAAAGGTAGGCCAGAAAGCCACATTCAAAATGCCGTCGCTGTCTGAAGCCACATTCAAAATGGCGGACGCCATGCGGTGAAGCCACATTCAAAATGGCGTCGCTGTCTGAAGCCACACTCAAAATGGCAGACACCATGTGGTGAGGCCACATCCAAGATGGCGTCGCTGGCTGAAGCCACATTCAAAATGGCGGACGCCATGCGGTGAGGCCACATTCAAAATGGCGGACGCCATGCTGAGGCCACCTTCAAAATGGCGGACACCATGCGGAGCCCCAAAATGGCAGCTGCAAACAATCTGAGCTAACCCAGCGGCGGAACTCTCCTAATTAAGGAAGAGGCAGGGGAGCAGTTTCCCCTGAGCTAAAGGCGTTCGTGGGGGAAACAGTGAGAAGAGAAAGTCAAGGCAGGTAAGGAACAATGCGTTTCGCCGGGCGAAGGAACGACGAGCGAAGGAGGGGTGGGGGGTGGGGGGTGGCGTTGGAACGCTAGCCTCTGCCCCTGAAATACGCGATAAAGCTCTCCCCCTTTTATCAGGGTACTCCCTTGAGAGTGCAAACCTCAATTTTCCTGCACTGGTGAAGAGAGGGTCCAATAGAATGAGTAGAAAAACCGATCAGCCAAGGAGCTAAGGAGCGAACAGCCTGACTGCCACAAGGCTGAGCTAAAAACTGGGGACGCCGGAGGACCACGTGATGATGAGAGGCGTTCCTCAATTTCAAGCTCAGCCTGTAGGAGCCGAGACTGAAGCACCTCCCAACCTGGACGCTCGGAGCAGCTCCATGGAAAAGCACCCATGCTGGTGCTCCAAATGTGTGCAGGTAACTCAGATCAGGCTTCCTGCCATGCCACATGGTGAATGGTATTTCACCAGTAGTTGAGTTAACCACGTTGTTCAATATGTTATTAGCACACATTGCAGCCTCCCCCCACACAGAATCAGGTAATCCAGAATCAGTTAACATTGTTCTAACCATTGCCTGTAGTGTTTGGCCTCTTCTTTCAATATATGCGTTGTGTTGTGGTCTGTATGGTGCAGATTTCTTGTGCTCTATTCCAGCTACCTTTAATCTATTCTGGAATTTGCTATTAACAAATTCCGTACCATTATCTGTCACCAGGGTTATCAGTTGCCGTTTAGTCTTTCTTTCTGCAAACTTTAACCAGTTGAAGAAATGTTGATATGTTTCAGTTTTGCTTTTCATTAAGTAGCAAAACCCATATCTAGAGTAATGGTCCATAATGCTCAGTATATATCGAGCACCCCCCATACTGGGTTTCTTTGGACCTATAATGTCTGCAAATACTACTTCTAAAGGTTCTTTAGTTTTGAAACCATTTAGCCTATTTGCAGGCAATATTTTACTCTTATCTTCACAGCAGACATTACAACGCAAATATTTATCACAGGGTTTTAACCTTATTCCTTCAGATAACTCTACTGTACGTTTTAGCATTTTAAAATTTACATGCCCCAAACGCCTATGCAATAAATGGATACATTCATTATGAGGCTTTGTATTATTAAATACAGTCTGTGCCTCCCCTTTCTTACTATCATGTAAAACATACAATGCTCCATTTAAAGCTGCAGTTACCCTTTTGTTATCTTTTTCAAGTATGCACTTATTATTCTTAAATGTAATTACATAACCTAGTTTATCTAATACTCTTACAGAAAGTAAGTTCATCTTTAGCTGTGGTACATACATTTTTATATTCTGGTTTAAGCATGGACAGTATGCAATACCTTCACCCTTGGCCTTGAGGTGCCAGCCATTCGCGAGTGATATATGTTGAGAGCTTGTAGACATTTTTATAAACTTTGTCTTATCTCTCGTGATGCAGTGGGATGCACCACTGTCCACCACCCATAAATCATTCTTCACATCACAGTTGCTAAACGTGGCTAGTTCAAAAGTTTCTTTGGCTTTCTTACATTCTGACTTTTTCCTTTCTGCAGAATCTTGCCAAATGTCCTCTGCCTCCACAATTAAAACACTTTTTAATTGTGTATGCCGGTCGAAGATAAGTTCTCTTCTTCCGGGTGCTTTACTTTACATAGCTGGTTTCTTTCAACCTTTGAAGATAATTTCTCTTCTTTATTAGGCTTATCTTCCCTCAGCTGGTCACGTTCAAACCTTCTTCTGGCTTCTTCTAATAGCCTGCCAGTAATCTCAGTTACTGATAAACTGTCTTTTGGCAATACCTCTAAAGCAGTCACAAAATCATCATAGCTTCGATCCAAAGAAGACAGTATGATGTATACTTGTTGCAACTCATTAAATATAAGCTCTTTTTCTTGTAATTCCCGAAAAATGCTTTTCATACAGTTTAAATGAGTTAACATGTCCCCATTTTTCTCAAGATGTGTTCTAAACAGCTTCCGTGTAAGATTGATATGAGCTCCTACACTGTCTCGAACATAAATCTTCTTGAGATTCTCCCAGCAGTTTGCAGCACTTTCCTCTCCACGGATATGGATCAGTTGCTGGTCTGAGAGAGTCAGTCCTATGATGCATAAAGCCTGCTCATTCTTTCGTTCATAGTCTTGTATCTTTTTGGCATCCTCTTCAACATTAGGATCTAAGTTAGATACATCTGGTGGGTTTGTTATTATGTCCCACAAACCTTCTCTTCGTAGAAGTAAACTACATTTCATTGACCATGAAACATAGTTTGTTCCATCTAGTCTGGATATCATGGACAGATTTGGCAAATTTACTTGTGCCATTGCTCTTCAGATAAATAACTATTCAACAAACAGTTTGTGCTTACAGTAATGTGCAACTCACCCCAAAACTCTCTCTGCTATAACCTGGTTAGTTAGACTGTGCTCACTGCTGGGCCCATAACCAATGTTAGTGTTTGGGGACAAACCCCCAAGCAGAGTGCACAGCAGCAGTCAAGCCAGGCAGCCAAATGAGAGAGAGGCTGGGCCCAAGAGTATACACACACTGGAGACAAAAACACTGTTTGTAGTTTTAAATAGTTATTTAATTCATTTAGAGTTTAAGCATTGTCATTCAGTCCATATGTCATTTTCCTATATATCCATCCAGTAACCTAGTCCATTAACTAGTCAGTACAATGTCTTTATCTGCTTGTAAATCTTCTCCTTCCGATACCTTTCTCTCGAAGACAACGCTGAGTATGCACAGGATATCAGCTCACCAAGTAAACAGTCCTTTTGTTCAGTAGAAACGGTATCCAGCACAGTAGCCAACAAGCAGTAACAAACAGACGTCTCAAACAGGAGTAAACAGCAGGCAGCAGACAGCAGAGAGACCAGCGACCAGACCAGTGACCAGTAACCAGGCAGGAAGTGTTACGTTTCTCTCACTGCCTTTTATTGCTGCTTGCAACCGCACCCTTAATTATCTAATTACATTGCAGTTTGGTGCTTAAAGTTACAAACACTTAAACCTAGGTTTATATATTTATTCACCCAAACCTAGTTGGTGTATCAATATACCCAACAGTAGTGCACTACCGGATGGTGCCCTATGTGTCCAATTCCCCATAAGTCAACACCGAAGACAAGGCGGTGACCTGTCTTTGGATAGTGTTAAGGGGGCTAACCCCTTGTCTAGACCCTCTTGCAAAAAGTATGCATCATTTGTATCACCTTTCTTGAAAAGTTGTCCCTCGTCAGAATCCACCTCTCAAGTGCCAGGCAGTCAGTTGGAGCCACTGAGGCTCCAGGTGGACCAAAAACCCCTGGCTGAGAGAGACCCTGTCCCAAGGGATTCTTCAAGGCCGGGACACAGAGAGACTGATGAGGTCTGCATACCATGGCCGTCTGGGCCAATGGGGTGCAATGAGTAAAATCTCTGACTGTTCCACTAAAAATTTCCTGATCCTTCCTGGTATGATGGGAAGAGAAGGGAATGCATACAATAGGGCCATGGGCAACGGAGGGCGTTGATTCCCTCTGCTCCCCATGTTGGAAATCTCATGAAGTATCTGGGCAGTTGCGAGTTCGTCGTGGTAGCAAACAAACCCAGGACCGGGCGGCCAAACCTCTTGCACAGTTCCTGGAAGATGTCTGAGAAAGTCCGCCTGCACATTTGTTGCCCCCGAGATGTGTTCCACCTTGATGGAACTCAGGTGAGCCTCTGCCCAGAGAAATAGTTGGTCCACCTCATGCATGAGAGACCTCGAATGGATGCCCCTTTGGCAATTGATATGTGCTTTTGCGGCCACATTGTCTGTCAAGATCAGTAAATGATATCCCTCTACCGTGGCCTGGAAGTGTCGAAGGGCGAAGTGGATCACTCAGAGCTCCAGCCAGTTAATGTTGTTCTTGAAGTCTGTCTGAGACCATTGTCCTTCAGCCAGCTGTTGCTGAAGATGGATTCCCCATCCGAATAGGCTGGCATCTGAAGTAAAGGTCAGGCATCTGGGCTCCTTGTACAAAGTTTCCCTGGCTATTGCTGGGAACACCCACCACCTGAGGGACCTGAGTGTCTCTAATGGTACCCTGACCTTGTCGATGGAATTGCTGCCCTCTGCTCTCTGGAATGGTAGCAGGAACCATTGCAAAGTTCTTAGGTGCAACTGGGCCCAAGGTTCAATGGCTATGCACGAGATCATCTTTCCCAGGAGCTGAGACTGACCAATGGAACAAGACGTTCCATTCTGATTTGGGTGACTAAGGACTTGATACTGTCCTGTTGCTCCTGGGAAAGATAGACCTCGCACAGCCTGGTGTCTATCACTGCTCCTAAATGGAGCAGTCAAGTAGTTGGTACCAGATGACTTTTCTGAAAATTTATGGAAAATCTGTGTTCCTTAAGAACACAAATTGTCATTTCCAGATCCTTTGAGATAGTGGAGAAAAGGAAGATAGGATGAGGATATTGTCCAGGTACCACTGGAGGCGCACTGGGATGGTTCTTAGGTGCATGGCCAGTGCTGCTAGGACCTTTGTGAAGGACCTGGGGGCAGAGGCTAAACCGAATGGCAGAACTCTGTACTGGAAATGATGGCCCGAGCAACAGAACCTGAGGTACCATTGGTGCTTGAGGTGGATGGAGATATGCCTCCATCAAGTCAATGGAGGTCAGGAGGTCACCCATCCTGATGCTGTCCAAGATTGACTGCAGAGAGTGCATTTTGAACCTCTTGTATGTCAGATGGACGTTCAATCTTTTGAAGTCTAGAATTGGTCTCTACCCCCCCCGACCCTAGGACTTTGAAACTAGGAATAGGATTGAGAAAAATCCGTGCCCCCATTGATCTTCCGGAACTAGCTTGATGGCCTGGATGTCCAGGTGATGTTGAATTGTCTTGTCCATGAGATCTTTCTTGATGGGGTTCGTGGAGGAGGGACAACAGATGAAGTGCCTCAAAGGAATGTAGAGAAATTCCAGAGCTAAGCCAAATCTTAAGGTGTTCAGAACCCACAAATCTGTTATGATTGCCTCTCACTGGTGGGCAAATAAAGTAAGATGCCCACCAATGGGGGAGGGCTCTGGCAGTCACTTGAAGCAGCAAAAGGGGCGTCCCCTGCTCCACGAAAGGGCCACTTGGCCTGAGTTTGTTGTTGTTGTCTGTATCTATCCCTAAAGATAGATCTGTCCAGTTGTCGGTCAGATCTGGGAGGGTAAGGGCGATGGAACTGGGAATGGTCGGTAATATTGTCCGGCGGATGAAAGGAAAACAGACATCCATAGGGGAAAGCCTGCCTATCTGCCCCTCTATTGACAGAGGACAGGACCTTGCACTTGTCCTTGTTCTCCATAAAGAATGGATTCAAGGCCTCTCCAAAGAGAGAGAAACCCAGTAGGAAGCACAAGCCAATCTCCATTTGGTTTTGGCATCCACCTACCATTGGCAAAGCCATAATAGGCAGCAGGAGGTGATGTTGGAGGCAAGAGCCCTGGAGGAGAACCTAGCAGCATGCAATGAGAAGTCGGCCAAAAACTTGGCTGCTGCCACCAGCTTATTGATATCTTGGTGAATTCAGATCTCCTTTGGAGGAATCCTCACCTGCAACTCCTTTAGCCTAACAAAGGAGGGCCTAACAAAGGAGGTGATAGTGGCCTCCTTAACTGTCCAGGCATTAGCTAAGTGGGTTTGATGGAAATTTAATTCTGCCTTTCTGTCCTTGGCCTTCAAGGCCTCACCGATATCTCCAGAGACTGCTGAGGGAGAAACAAGGAAGGCTAGGGGGTCATCCACGCAAGTAACTCTAAGGCGTCAGACAAAATGGGAGCCATGTTAAAATGTCTCCTGTCATTTCCTCCCAGTTTGGGGAATGTGCCAGGCTGGTTCCACTGCCTCTGAATCACCTCAAGAAATAGTTTGGGGCAGGGGATGTTTTTCTGCATAATAATAGGTTCAGAGAACACAGCCTTATCTGACACCTGAGGACTCGAAGGTTCCACAGGTATGGGTAAAATAGTCCCATTTGGGCCGTGGCCCTGGCCTTATGGAGGAGGGACTTAAACAGTGCTGGACAGAAGAGTCAGTGAAAGGGGAGGTCAGGAGAAAGGTCAAGGTCATCGTCTGAAAACCCTTGCTCCACCTAGTCTACCTCCTCTAATACAGATGCCCTGCTTCTGAAGGAATAGGCAGGGGATGTAGACGCATGTGCCCACCCTGCCTCCCTGGAATACAGGTACTGATGTGACAGTTGTGGAGGAAGCTCAGTGGTAACCAAAGCAGAGCGTCCTCCAAGTTGAAAGTAGAGGCTGAGAGATAGCTTGTGAAATGAGGAATTTTGATGTTGCCATGCAGTCAAGGGGAAACTGTTCTGCCTCATTCTGGCTTTCAGTTGGAAAAATAGAAAACTATTCCCTATCACTCTCTGGAGACCAGTTCATAGGAACTGCAACCCTAGCCTGCAAGGCTGGCTTGGGGAGGTGGGGGCGGTTAACAGTTCCATCAAGGAAAAAGATGTTAATACTTTCCTGCTGAGCCTGATTTTGCACTCTGGATATTAGCTTCTCCAGGGCCTTCTGTCTTCTGTTGGCACCTTTCTCCTCAGCCCTTGATGGTTTTCTTGAGTAGATAGCCTTAGACTTAATTTTTTTCAGCTGCCTCCTGGCTGGCTGATCTACCTCTTCTGGAGCTGGTCTTTTTGCTGGGAGCAGATGAAGAGGCTTCTTGCCCTGCCATGCTGTCAGCCAACAGAAACTGTTCAGCCATCTTGACAGCTTTCTTAGCCAGAAAAGGAGCTGCTGATCTGTCTGCAAAAGCAGGCAGCTGCTGGCTTAAATGGCAGTTGCTCCTTTTAAAATAGGGCTAAGTTGAAGTGGGCTCTGTGATGGCAAGCCAGTACACATCTCCTGTAACCACGCGTCTGTCAAGGCTGTCTAAATAAAGGAGAGCTGACCAGGTGGGCTTCAACAGCAGAGCTCCCTTGAGAGGTTTGGCAGTTAGCCAGTGATCTTAAACAAGCAGATTACGAAGAAACCCCTAAGCTGCATGATGGGAGATTAAAAAGTCTGAAAAACAGCTGAGAAGCAGCTGCGGCACTTCAAATAGCAGTGCCGGGGTTAGCGGCAGGCTGCCCTCATGTGGGAAAATACTCCCCTTAAAGCAGTGAGGCTGACAGCCAACTGTGGCTAGAGAGAAAGCGACAATCAAAGGAGAAGCTGAAAAAAAAGCCTCTGTAGTGCTTTAAAAGCACTGTGAATCAAACCTTGCAGCACAAGAATTTAATTTGGAAAATCCAGTGTTTCTGACCAAGGAATTACAAGCCAATCTTTTGCAATGTCCCATTACGGCAAGACTGAGTCATGAACTGGGGAAAGTGACAGTTGACAAGGGGCATGGTAAAAGATTAAGGTCTCAGTGTCTGGGCAGAAAGGCATATGTCAACCCATCTGTGGATTCGCCAATCGACGTGCTGGACAACCAGCCCTCGCCCACTGCTTTACGTGGTTCCGCAGGGCTCAGTACTCTTTACGCTCCTGTTCAACATTTATATGAGGCCATTGAGTGAGATCTATCCATCACCATGGACTAAGATATCACTAATATGCTGATGATATTCAGCTGTATGTCTTGATCCCGTGGTGATTTAAATGTTGCTGTGTCCTCCCTCTTGCAGTGCCTGGAGGTTGTTAGTGGGTGGATGGAGAGCAATGGGTTGAAACTAAATCTTTGCAAGAACAAGTGGCTTTGGGTTTGGAGTTCGTTGGCTCAGGGAGAATTGCCACCTTTGGTCTTGGGTGAGGTGGCACTACACTATATAGACCCTGTGTGTAATCTAGGGGTTTTCCTGGACTCACGACTCCTGTTTGAAGATCAGATGGCAGTCGTGGCCAGGAAGGCCTTTGCACAACTGCAGGTTGTGCAATGCACCAGTTAGTCCCTACTCACAGTCACTCATGTCCTAGTCACTTCCCGTCTTGATTACTGCAACGTGCTCTATATGAGGCTGCCCTTGAAGAGCATCTGAAAGCTCCAGTTGGTGCAAAATGCAGTGGCCCACGTGGTTTTGTGTAGACCCCAGTGTGCACATGTGTCACCTCTCCTGCAGGAGCTGCATTGGTTGCCGATTTGCTTCTGGGTGCAATTCAAGGTACTGGTTGTCACCTTTAAAGCCCTTCATGGCTTGGCTCCAGGTTATCTGAGGAAACATTTCTTGCTGGTTACATTTACCCAACCCATTAGAAGGGGGAGGCAGGGAATGTTGTAGGTCCCATTCCTAAGGGAGGTACACCTGGTGGGACCAGAAGAAAGGCCTTCTCCGTGGTGGCTCCTTCCCTCCAGAATATCATTCCTCTAGATATTAGAATGGCCCCGACTCTAGCACTTTTCGGAAGACACTTAACTGGTTTTGCCAGCGGGCCTGGGGAACCCAGAGAGGGATGGAGCCCATCAAATGGCTAATATGAGCTGCTGTCGTCGGGGCGGGGGGTGAATTTTTTATTTTATTTTTTCAGATTTTGTTCTATTGTACTTTATTAATTTATTTGATTCCTTTTGTTAGTTTTTATTGTTTTTTATTTTTATTTTTTGTTTTAAATATGGTTTTACATTGTGTAAGCTGCGTCGAGTTGCCATGGGCAAATAGGCGGCAATATAAATTAAATAAATAAAGACACTCGCCCATCAGTTAGGTCTCCCACTCTCTCTGTACTCTGTGTGTGTATCTCGCACTAGGAGAGAGATATGGAGGGGGGAGAGGGAGAGAAACACACAGAGAGACACACACAAAGGGAAGGGGGACAGAGATAGACACACACAGAAAGGGGAAGAGACAGGAAGATAGGGAGAGGAGGAAAGAGAGATAGAGAGGGGGGAGAGAGGGGAAGATAGGGAGAGAGATACAGAGAGATACAGAGAGAGGGGGGAAAGAGGAGGGGAGGGGGAAAGATATAGAGAGATACAGAGGAAGAGACACAGAGAGATATACGGGGGAGATACAGAGAGAGGGGGAAGAGGAGAGAAAGATAGAGGGGGAGACAGAGAAATACGGAGAGAGAGATACAGAGGGAAAGAGACACACACAGACAGAGGGGGAGAGAAATAGAGATACAAAGAAAGGGGGAAAGAGATTCAGAAAGAGGGGGGAAGATATGGAGAGGGGGAGATACAAAGAGATATAGAGAGAGAAGGGGAGAGAGACATAGAGAGAGAAGGGTTTTGTGGCTGAATAGGCATGGCTAGTGATTCATGTAACTGGGTGGGTGTGAGTGACATCAAGTCAACCACGCCCACCCACGTTTTGTGGGTGTTTTTTTTTTCCTGTGGGAAACAGGTCCAAATGGCTCTTTTGAGTGTTTACGGTTGCAGACCCCTGGTCTAGATTCACAGTAATCACACCACCATTTCAATGTAAACAATATTGATTTGTTTGCAAAAAATAACATTTATGACACTATCCTATAAGTTGCCTTGCACCAAAACAATGAAAATAGGATAAACAGCAATGAGGAAGTATGTTATATCACTGTAGCTCTCTTGAGCTATTGCTGAACTTTCTGTTCTTCATTGGCCTTAGCCAATCCATGGAGAATAATGTGACACACTAAATACTAGAGCAGTGGCCCCCAACCTTTTTTGTGCCACGGCCCGGTACCGGCATCACAAAATGATCCGCGGCCCGTTACCAGCATCAGCACTCATGACAAGGCAAGGCGAGCTGAGCGACCGGCCAGCCAGCTGTTCCCCGCTTCTCCCCGCCACCTTCAATTCCTCCTTTGTACCTTTGTCGATGGGCTTCGCTTTGGGACGGCTTCGGGACGGTTGCTCGGCTCGCCTTGCCTTGGGTACTGAAAGAATCCTTGCGCCTTAGTTTCGTTTGAAGCCCCCCCCTTCGATGAAACTAAGGCACGAGGATTCCTTCAGGACCCAAACACCGCTTTCCAACCGGAAAAGCTCACCCGGAAGCACTTTCTTGTCAAACCAGATGGCGGCACACAGCAAACCGGCGGCCCGGTAGGAAATGTTCCACGGACCGGTACCGGTCCACGACCCGGTGGTTGGGGACCCCTGTGCTAGAGTACAGTCTATATCCCTGCTTTAAAAGATTTTCTTAGCCAAGACATATATGAGATTTTAGCCACCATAACTTTTAAAACAAATATATCTGCTCAAGTATTAACCTGGAGAGGAGATCTCTGAGAAAAAAAATTAGCTTGCTCAATAGTTAAAACCTGTAATTATACCACTTTCTTGACTATAAGCCTAGACAGATTTATTCAGAAGTTAATTCTATTGAACTGAAGGAGTTATTCTGCATAAAAGTAGCATTCAACACATCATTTCAATTCATTTGCTATTGTTTAAGATACTAGCAGAAGCAACTGACCTACTCTAAACAAAATTATTTTAACTTATACAATATCTTAGCAAAGTCTATTTCAATTTATTAAAATGAAAGACAAGATATTTTCAAGGTCATGTGAATACGCAGACCAAAACACTTTAATTGTACTTCTGATTACAGTTATTATAATTGTTACTTCGCGTATGCACATAAAATCCTTCAGGTATGCACATAAAAGTAATTCCTTATGTTCCTATATTGCTGTCATCCTTGGCCAGTAACTGTTGGAAGCTTCTAAGGTTAAGAAAATTGTTTTTAATATATTAAAGGCTTCCCACTGATGTAAATAATTCACATGAAAGCAAATTCTTGTTCAAACTTCAGCTAGACTATGCTTATCGAGAGAAGAAACGCACTGCTAATGAACATGTACAATACAGAAGTATTTTCGCCTATTTTCAAACAAGTCTCTGAAGGTCAGCCGACTGTCATGCGGTGCAAGCAAGGTTTAGGGAAAAACTGGAAGATTTATGCCATGAGTGACAGATTGCAAGCAAAAAAACGCCATTAAGATGGTCTAAACCTTCCCGAACATACAAAAAGATACTTGCCTGTCGAACACGGCGCATCTGCAACCCACAAGATCGTCCTTCCGTTCACCCTCCCTGGACTGCCAGTGAAAGCGAGAAGAGAATATCTAAGTTCTGGGGACAGAAGGGCTGATCAAGCTTAACGCCAGGGATGGAAACACAAAATCGATTGCTGCCTTCTAATCAAGGCGACTGCCCGGAACAGAAACGAATTTAAAAGCAACTCACCAAATGCAGGTTTCCCAAGACGTCACGCAACCGCCACTGGCCGACATTAACGGGCAACTATGGTGGCGTATTTGCAAGCGTCCCTTTTCTGAGACTTGCTCCGCTGCAACGGTTCGCTGGTGTAAATGGATCCCCCCTCCAGACGCGGTGGATCAAGCGGCACAGGAGCGACGGGGCTGGCACTTATGACTAACTACTTCCTCTTCTGCCTTAGGCGCGTTGCTCGCCTCATTTCGACACTGCCTCCGGTTTGACTTTGAACTACGCGCACTCTACAGAATTATTCAGGAAGAAGGGGATCGGACTACAAGAAGGTCGGAATTACTTTCTCGCTGAACAAGTGATTAGTTTGAGTTGTTTGTAGCCTACCAACTCCACGTGTAGGGCGAAAAAATAAAATCCGGTGTTTTCCCGCCGTTGCAGGCGGCGCTTATCTTGAGCTTGTTGGAAGGCTACGTGCACGTATCCCACTCACGCGGGGGTGGGGGAGGCTTTTCAAGGCGCTCTCTAAAACTGCGCCACCTTTTCTGTCCTTACGCTTGCTCTTAAATCCTACACTGAAAGACGTTTCTGTTGCCTGGGGTTCTCATCTCGTCAGACGGCTCTTCGTCCAAAAGATTAACAGAGGAGATGCCATCAATCCTTTCTTTACCGGTTGGGCAGGCCCCAGGTTTGCTTTCCGCTTGCAGGCCCTCCCGTCCTCCATTTAGCTATTACCTCATCTCACAAAACCTCACTGCTGGGTGCGGGGGAGGGGAATACCAGAGCGCCTGGAGTTTCTAAGCAACTGACTATGGTACACCAACAAAAGCTGATCCCGTTCACGGCATCATTACTGTACAACTTGGCAAATCTAAAAAATAGTCAAAAGGACACTTCTAAAAATAGTGGCAAAGCCAAGTTAAGGCAAAAAGTTAACTTTTCAAAGGATGCATGTTCCAGCACGCAGCATCGGAAATGTTAAACTGAGTAACAGAGTTGAATCCATATTTAGTAATGTTAAATAGTCACTTCATTTTCTCCAGTGCGTATTATACACGAAATTGTCATTGTAGCTAAAACAGTACAGTACGATTCCTTTCTAGGGTGATATTTGTTTTCATAGGCCTTTCATACAGCTGCTTTAACTTTTGACAATAATGACGAAGGTATTTTAATTGGTACTTGTGATATTTTTACTGAAGCTGTAAACAAAGTATATGAAATATTTATAAATAATCGAATAGATTTGGATAAATGGCAGATACTATGGTCTAGAAACTATACATTAAGTATGTCAACAGCTTATAAAGATAATTTGTATAAGATGTTTTACAGATGGCACTTAAACCCAACAAGAATTGCCAAGATGTCAGCGAAGTGCTGGAAATGTCAAAAGTTACCAGGATCATACTACCCTGTGTGGTGGACATGCACAGAAGCTAAAAAGTATTGGACTAGAATATATATGTGGCTGGAGAAAATGATAAAACAAACTATAGATCTAAAACCAGAGACATTTTTATTGGGAATTTTGCCTAAGGGTTATAACAAAGAGTTAAACTACTTGATTATCAATGTATTAATAGCAGCCAGGACTGTATTTGCACAAAATTGGAAAAATGAGAAAATTCCGATGGATGAGGAAATAATTAAGAAAATAATAGAATGTGCAGAAACAAGTAGATTGATAATGTTAATTAGAGAACAAGAGAAAAAAGATTATTATAAAATTTGGAATTTATTTTATGGATGGCTAGATAGAAGAGTAAGAAATTGAAATACGTAAGTACAGTATAACATCTATTACTGATAATTGAATGAATTAGACAGAGTAAGAAAATGAATGTGAAGTATATTATTGAAAGTCAATAAATACAATGTTAAGGCTAATAAATGATACATATGTGATATAAAATACTGATTAGAATGATTATAAACATATATAAATAAAATATGATAATGTTATTATGTGCACAAAGAAATGTGTACCCAACTAACACACTGATGAACAGAAAGAAAGTTTTGTTTTTGTTGTTGTTATAAAAAATAAAAATGTTATTTTTAAAAAAAGAAATATTTATAAATAATCATTCTCGGTCTATTTATTTCAGCCATAGTCTATGAATGATTTCATTCAAACTCTATAAATTGAAGGGAAAAATAAAGTTAGTGTCCTGTAAATTTGCCTAAGCAATTTGCCTAATTCTCACTGAATGCATAGGGATTATTTTCATTCTAAAGCAGGGATGCCTCGCATCATACTGGCATCGTCAGGTGATGTATTGGGACTTTTTCACCCTTCACTAAACCAGGTGTAAGTATGGCCAGCACATAATGCATCTGGCCCAGGGGCCAGGTGTTTGACAGCCCTGGTCTAAAAGAATACATTTGTTTTACAAACTCCATTTGATCTTTCAAAAAGCATCGTGGGTGATTTCTTTAAAAATATTATTACCCCATTTCTCTGTTTCAAAAGAAGAGAAATATCTATTGTACAAATTAAAAATAGTTTTTATATTGTTAACTATTTCATAATATAAAATAGTATTAATGAACATAGAAAAATGGTTTTTAGTCTTTTATTTTTTTAGTCCTATAAATCACAGTGATACTGTACAACCTAAAATCCACTTGTAAAAAATGCTTGATTATCATAGTGTGAGAAGTGAACCAATGTAACTCCATTTTAGATAAGCTCTCCATTTTGTATTCTGTACTTTTCCACTGTGTGTATGTGTGTGTGTTTCAAAAAGCAATCTCAGTAGTTTTTCGGAGAAACAAGAACAAGGATTGTTTAACTGGTATACGTGCAAAGCCCCAGATAGATGAAGCAACAGAATGTTCCGTATTGCTGATACATTGTATCTTGCTTTTGTGTATTGGGAGTATAAGAATGTATGCTTGGCTTGGCTCTGGGTTCCATCCCGCTGCCTTGGATGTGAACCCGTTTCTGCAGAATCGTAACAATAAACTGCTTTGTTTGAAGAAGTTCCGTGTCGTGTCAGCGTCTTTTGCGAATGCAATATCACAAGTGGCGAGCCAGGCAGGAGATTCCACGGCGATTCTTGGGTCTCGGGGACAGGTGAGTAGTGGCCACTCCGTCTCCTTTTGTGAGACAAATCTCTCCCCGAATCCTGAGAGGTCCCAGGAGTCTCAAATCTTGCAAAACCCAGAGAGATAGACCGACCGGACTTCGGAGCAGTTGAGACCGGTGTGAAGAAAAAAAAAAAAGAGAAAGAAAATTGAAATTGAGAAGGTGGTCTGGGACCACGGAAAAAGAAAAAACCTGAGTTGGGGACGCCCACACATCCGCAGACCTGAAGGAAGGTTCCCGGAGTGATCAGGTAATATTATTTCTTTCCATTTGAAGTAGACAGAAAGCAGGTCCTTAAATTTTCTTTGGAAAAGAAAGTCCAGCGCCTGCTGGAGGATTGAGGCTAGGAGACTGGAAGAAAGAGGTCCTTAAACTCTCTGGGAGAATCCAGCGCTTGCTGGAGGACTGGGACTGGTGAGTCAAGGCTCTGGGAGCCTGAAAGAATAGAAATGGGGAAAGGACAAAGTAAAAAGTTAAGACTGAGATAAGAGATGAAGAAAAAGAAGGCAGAAAACCTATTCCAGTAGATTCGCCTTTGGGACAACTGTTGCAACAATGGTTCTCCCCGAATCTCAAACATTTTACTCAGAACCTTGAGAAGAAGCACATGATTTATTTGTGCAAATATAGGTGGCCAAAATATCCACTAATTGATCCAAAATTTCCGTATCATTGGTCTCCGGAGGGGGAGACTAGTGTCTATTGGATGAACCAATTGAAAGATTATATATTGGCTCATAAACAAAATGCTGAGATCCCATATATCGAGGTGTGGTATCATGTAAATTTTGAAGGACCCAGCCCGCCACCGGCTGATCAATTTGTGTCCAAAACAAAGAAAGATCCGGAATCGGACAATGATTTTTATCGTCCCCCCAACTTGATATGTTCCACCAAATTTGAACGATGCGGCTAATATTCCATTACCTGATACCCCTCCATCGGCACCACACGCGCCCTTGAGACGAGAGTTGAGGGACTTGGAGAGAAATGTTCAAAATCTTCCTTTTCCTCCAACTCCCCTGCCTCAAGTGCAGGCTTTCCCCTTAAGGGCAGTCCCAAACGGCTTGGACGCCAATGGGCAGCCTGTGGCAATGTACGCCATTCAACCCATGTGGTCAGGGGAACTGAGAGAACTAAAAGAATCACTTCCCCGACTTCATGAGGATCCGCAGAAGGTAGGACAAGAACTTGAGTTGTTTTTAGGACCCAACGAATATACCTACCAGGAACTGATGTATGTTTTGGGACATTTGTTTACTAGAGAAGAACGGGATTTAATTAGACAAGGAGCATTAGAATATTGGAGAAGACTCCAAGTGGGAGTCCCAAATGCTGTAGCAGGAGAGGTCAAATTCCCTTTGGCACCTCCTGATTGGAATATACAAAATGAAAATCACCGGCAAAACATGAGGGATTTGAAAACCATGATTGTAGAAGGGATCAAGATTTCGGTGCCCCAAAGTCGTAATTTAACAAAGGCATTCGAGATCAAACAAGGGAAGGATGAATCTCCCGGAGATTATTGCTCCCGGTTGAGGGAAAGTTTGGAGAAGTATTCTGGAGTAGATCCTAATTCTCCAGCTTTCGAGTCCATGCTGAAAATGCAGTTTGTATCTGGGGCTTGGCCAGATATTCAGAAGAAAATTCAGAAAATTGAAAATTGGGGAGGAGAAGGAATCACAGCTTTGATTCGGAGCGCTCAGCAAACCTTTGTTAACAGGGATGCTGCTAAAAACAGACAAAAGTCACAGATGATGGTAGCGGTCGCTCAGGCCGTAACCAAAAATGACGTGAAGAAGACAATGGAAGAAAATTGGGTACAATCAAAGGGAGGATTCCAAGATAGAGGAAGGGGATTTGCTTCTCGGGGCAGACCTTTCAGAGGACGAGGGACAGGATTAGGTAGAGGCAGAACGGATAGAACTTGCTTCAGGTGTGGGAAGGTAGGACACTTTGCGCGCCGGTGTTCCAAAGGCTCTAAGCCTGAACGCAGTTACGCCTTGTATGAAGATTAGGGATGTTCCGGCTCCTTTAAAGAGACCCACGCGGAGCCATTGGTAAAGATAGAAGTGGGTCCTAGCCGCCAGGAATTTATGTTTCTGGTAGACACGGGTGCAAGTTATACTTCGGTATGCGCACCTATTTTAAATAGAATGAGAGGAAATGAAACTATTTTAGTGACAGGAGTAAGTGGAAAACAGAATAGAGTAAGAGTGTTGGAAAAGGTAGAAATGGCTTATGAGGATATAGAAATTGTGAGCGACTTGTTGTATATACCAGATGCTGGAGTCAATTTGCTAGGTCGGGATTTGATGTCAGTTTTTGGATTCCAGCTGAGTACAAAAGAAGGAGTACGAATGTGTATGTTGAAGGCAGAGGATGAGGAGCGGATAGATCAGAAGGTTTGGGCAGATGGCAAGGATGTGGGTAGAATGGACATTCCGCCCATAAAAATTAAGGTACAGCCGGGAATTGTAAAAAGCTGGACTCCTCAGTACCCTATGAGTAAAAAGGGACGAGAGGGACTGAAGCCAGTGATTGACCAATTATTGCAACAAGGTCTCCTGGAACCGACCATGTCTCCTTTCAATTCCCCAATATTGGCTGTACCAAAGAAGGATGGAAAGTTTAGGCTGGTGGCAGATCTGAGAAATATCAATGGCATTGTGATACCGCGGTTCCCGGTGGTCCCTGACCCATATACCATTTTGGGCCAGATACCCCCGAAAGATAGGTGGTTTACAGTCATTGATTTGAAGGATGCATTTTGGGCATGTCCTTTGGAGGAGGAGAGCAGGGATTTGTTTGCTTTTGAATGGAATGATCCTGAGACAGGGAGGAAACAGCAGTTGAGATGGACAGTGTTGCCTCAAGGGTACACTGAAAGTCCCCTGTTGTTTGGACAGGCTTTGGAGGAGAAGTTGCAGACTTTTCCGAAAAAGGAAGGGATCAGTTTGATTCAGTATGTTGATGATTTGTTGTTGTCAGGAGAGAAGGAAATCAAGGTGAGGGAAAGTTCAATTGCACTATTGAACTGGTTGAAGGAACAAGGGCTGAAGGTGTCAAGAGAAAAGATTCAGTTCGTGAGAGCAGAAGGTGAAGTATCTGGGCCATTTCATACAGCAAGGAGTGCGATCTTTGGATCCAGAGCGAGTGAAGGGTCTGATGACTTTGGCTCCTCCACGAAACAAAACGGAGGTGCGGAAGGCATTAGGCTTGGTTGGCTATTGTAAAGCATGGATTGATCAGTATGCTTTACTTGTGCAGTTCCTGAATCAGAAATTGCAGGAAAGAATGAATGCATTGAGTGGAGTAAGGAAGATGAGGATAAATGGGAAGGGATGAAGAAGGCTTTGGCAACAGCTCCAGTGTTGGCGCTGCCGAACCTGAAACTTCCTTTCCATTTGTATGTATCGGCACAATCAGGAGTGGCTGTAGGAGTGCTTGCTCAGAAAATGGGGGCGATTTCAACCCATCGCCTTCCTGAGCAAGACTTTGGAGCCTGTGGTGAGAGGATGGCCAGTGTGTGTGCAAGCAGTAGCAGCTACTGCTATGTTGGTGGTTGAAAGTAGAAAACTGACTTTTGGAGGAGCAATGGTGGTCCATTCTCCTCATCAAGTTACATCGGTGTTGAGTCAGTTAGCATCCACTTGGATGACAGAAGGAAGGATTTTGAAGTATGAGACTATTCTAAGAACGAGTCCAGATATTGTCATAGGGACAGATAAGAACTTGAATCCAGCTGAATTTCTCGAAGGAGCAAGAAAAGAATGGGATGTGGAAGATCATGATTGTTTGTTGCAGGTTGATGCAATGACTAAGGTGAGGCAGGATTTAGAGGAAGTTCCCCTGGATGAGGGAGAACGATGGTTTGTAGATGGTTCTAGTAGAGTGGAAGAAGGTGTAAAGAAGGCTGGGTATGCCATTGTTACTCAGTCTGGGGAGGTGATTGAAAAAGGACCTTTGCAAGCAGGATGGTCATCTCAGAAATGTGAACTTTTTGCATTAAAAAGGGCTTTGGAATTGGCTGAAGGTATGGATGTAACGATATGGACAGATTCCAAGTATGCTTGGGGTGTGGTCCATACGTTTGGGAAAATTTGGCAAGAGAGAGGATTCATAAAAACTGATGGGAAGCAGATAGAGCAATTACAACTGGTGGAAGAGGTATTGAATGCATTACAGTATCCAAATCGGGTAGCTGTGGTGCATATCAATGCACATCAGAAAGGGATGGAAAAAGAGGTTGTTGGAAACAGATGGGCAGACAAATGGGCAAAAGAAGCAGCTGGGGAGGTAATCCTACAGATGGTATCAGTACCCATGTTGCAAGAAGAGCCCGAAGAAGTTTGGGAGCCAGATGAGAAGACTAGGGAAAAGTTGGAAAAAGAGGGATGTCACAAAGCTGAGAAAGGATGGGTAACAGCAGATGGGGTTAGAGTATTGTCTGAAACCCAAATGAGGAATGTTATGCAGTACTTACATGAGGGAAGTCATTGGGGGACCGAAGCTTTAGTACAAGCAGTCAAGCCCACATATTGGAGTTTGAATATGTGGACTACTGCACATGCTATTTGTTGGAAATGTTTAATATGTCTTAAAGTGAATAAGTCATCGGCATGGAAGACTGACAAGGGGGGTAGACCCTTGGCAGTCTGGCCGTTCCAGAAGATACAGATTGATTACACTGAAGTGCCACCTAGTGGGAGTTGGAAATACTTGCTGGTTATTAAGGATCATTTGACTGGGTGGATGGAAGCCTACCCTGTCAGGCAGGCAACAGCTGCCACAGTGACTAAGATTCTGCTGGAACAAATCATACCCAGATATGGCATGCCAGCGGTAGTAGATTCAGACAGAGGCACACATTTTACACAAAATATATTATAAGAAGTCATGAGGGCTGTGGGGGTGAAATGGGATTTACACACACCATGGCATCCCCAATCTTCTGGGAAAGTAGAACGTGGGAATTCTGAACTCAAGAAACAGTTGACAAAATTAGGTTTGGAAAATGGCCTGCCATGGACAAAGAATCTTCCCTTGGCATTGCTACGTATCCGCACTTGTCCAAGAAAAGATGTTGGAGTATCCCCTTTTGAAATGTTAATGGGACAACCCTATCTCACAAACTACGGGAGTCCCATTCCTGAGTTTCGTGATATGTTTGTGAGAAAATATCTGCAGACACTGTCCAGGTCTTTATTGTCTCTCCATAAACAGGGACTTTTGGCACAATGACCACCTTTGGTAGGGACTCAGCATCCTTACGGAACCGGTGATTGGGTGCTTGTGAAGACTTGGAGGACTGAGAAATTGCAACCTAGCTGGGAAGGACCGTATCAAGTGCTTCTTACCACAGAGTCTGCTGTCCGGACGAAAGAAAGTGGATGGACTCACTACAGTCGTGTGAAAGCAGCTCCAGAACCTGAGAAGCCTTGGAGAAGCCACCCAGTGGAAGGACAACCTTTGAAATTGACTCTGAAAAAGAATCAGGACTGAGAAATATGTTTCTGTGTATTTCAACTGTACTTGTGAGTGTTTTTGTCTTGCAACAGGTTGAAAGAGCAGGAACCGAACAGACTGAACATGTGCAAAAAGCTGGAGACCTGGGAAATGATTTGTGGACAGAGAATTCGTATATTACGGACATTAGGGAGACCGCACAAACTTTGAATCTGACAAATTGTTGGTTGTGTATGCATATGCCTGGAACAGGGAGAGGAGGGGTTATATTGCATGGAATACCACTGACACAACAGATGATGGTGCCGGACGGGAAAGCCAAAACCAAGACTGGACCTGTAGGAGGGACTGTAACGAAAAAGGTATTCATTCATTTAAGGGAGACAGCTTATGTTTGTTTTAAAAGAAGTGTTGAAGGAGGACCATTCCTTGGAGATTGGGAAAAGTGTAATAAGACTTGGGAAATGCCTGAAACATGTTTCAATCATAGTGTGGTTACCACTTATGAATGTAAGAATGAATATCTGCCATTCTGGAAATATTATTGTCAAATGTGCGTTGACTTTGAAGAAATGATCAACTGGACTAGAGTGTCAAACTTGACTTGGGTTATGGGAAGGAATAGATGGCTGCTGTGTGGGAAATACGCTTACAGAGAAATACCAAAATTATGGTCAGGCACTTGCACTATAGGGTTTGTGTTACCTGCAGTTTACAAGTTGAACAAACTACCCAACACTCGAATCCGGAACAAAAGAGAGGTTGATTCTGGAATACATCACAGGTCCTGGTATGAGGGACTAGCAAGAGCCTTAATATTCCCTCTTGGGGTAGGTATGAATTATAGGGACATGACTCGAATGAACAACTTTACTATTGCCATGTTTAATGACACTGTTAGAAGTATTAAAATGATTAATCAAGAATTATCTGAAGTCAGGCAAGTGACCCTTTGGACATAGTCCTTGCAGCAAAGGGAGGAGTATGTGCTCTGGTACATTCCCACTGTTGCACATATATCCATGACTATGAGCCCAATATTACCAGAACCATAAGAGATATGGAAGACCGAATTTATGAATATCAGAAGGAATGGGATGAGTCAGATATAGCAGGATCTTTGTGGGACGCCCTATGGTCCTGGTTGCCTGATGGTTCCTGGTGGAAATCCATATTAACTACTATTATAACCATAATAGTTGCTTTGATTTGCTTGTGCTGTTGCATACAATGTATTCCTAATTTACTTAACATGAGTACTCAAGCTTGTAGGAAAATTAAATTTCATAATGGAGAAGGAGAGAAGCTTCTGTATAGTAACTCAGAAGTGGCTTTGCAACAAGTAACAGCTGATTTATTTGCTTTTGAAACAAAGATGAACCAGAAAAAGGGGGGAATTGTGAGAAGTGAACCAATGTAACTCCATTTTAGATAAGCTCTCCATTTTGTATTCTGTACTTTTCCACTGTGTGTATGTGTGTGTGTTTCAAAAAGCAATCTCAGCGGTTTTTCGGAGAAACAAGAACAAGGATTGTTTAACTGGTATACGTGCAAAGCCCCAGATAGATGAAGCAACAGAATGTTCCGTATTGCTGATACATTGTATCTCGCTTTTGTGTATTGGGAGTATAAGAATGTATGCTTGGCTTGGCTCTGGGTTCCATCCCGCTGCCTTGGATGTGAACCCGTTTCTGCAGAATCATAACAATAAACTGCTTTGTTTGAAGAAGTTCCGTGTCGTGTCAGCGTCTTTTGCGAACGCAATATCACAATAGTAATTTCTAATCTTTATTTCCATAAAATGGAGGAGAAAAATGTACGCTGCAGTCACAGGAACATTTCATTGAGTTAGTGTAGCGTAAAATTGATTTGCATTATTTTGAGAACATAAAGTCATTTTTCAGCTCTAATTTCAGATAAACAGAGTTGGAACGGATCTTGCAGGTCATCTAGTCCAATCCCCCCACCCAAGCATGAGATCCTACACCATTTCTGACAAATGGCTGTCCAATCTCTTCTTGAAAGCCTTCAGTGATGAAGCTCCCACAACTTTTGAAGGCAAGCTGTTCCACTGATTGAGTGTTCTCACTGTCAGAAAATTTCTTCTTATTTCTAGGTTGAATGTCTCTTTGATCAGTTTCCATCCATTATTCCTTGGCCTATAGATGCCTTGAAAAATAGCTTGACTCTTTCCCTTCAGTGGCAGCCCCTCAAATATTGGAATACTGCTATAATGTCTCCCCTGATCCTTCTTTTCATTACACTAGTCATGTCCAGTTCCTGTAACCGTTTTTCATATGTTTTAATCTCCAGTTTAATCTCTGGTTGCTCTTCTCTACACTTTTTCTAGGGACTCAACACCTCTTTTATAGTTTGGTGACCAAAACTATATACTGATGTAGTACTGTAGGTGTGGTCTTACTAAGGCTTTATAGAATGGTATTAGAACCTCATTTGATCTTGCTTGTACCCGGGGGTGGGATACGACAGGGTTAACTACTGGTTCAGTGATTTACGAGGTTTGGTGATTTATGATGTGCTACGCTGCGCAGGCACGCCTATAAATCATAATCAGCACGCTGTGTGCAGAGAAGCAGCCTTTGAAACAGCCCCCTTTTCCTGCTTTTTTAACTGCAGCTGTGCCTTGCACGGCAGCTGAAGTTGGAAAATCAGGAAATAAAGGTCAGGTAAGAGCCCGGGTGAGTGGGTGGGCAAAAACATAAGCAGTCATAGAACAGGTTCTATGCAGACATAGAAATTTAGGATTGCATTGGCTTTTTTGACTGTCACTGCACACTACTGGCTCATATTTAACTGGTTGTCCTCTAGATTCCAAGATTGCTCTTGCAATTACTGCTATTAAGCCTGGTTTCACTGAGTCTATATGTGTACTTTTAGTTTTTCTTGCCAAAGTGTAAGACTTTACTTTTCTCTGTATTGAATTTCATTTTGTTAGATAAGGCCCAGTATTCAAGTCTGTTAAGATCCATCTGGATCTTGAGCCTATCTTCTAGGGCTGTAATGACGAACCTATGCCATGCATGCTGGAAATGGCATGCAGAGCCATCTCTCCAGGCACCCCAGCTGTTGCCCGTTGCTCTTCTGCGTTCTGGCATGCACATGTGTGCTGACTAGCTGATGCTTGCACGCAGGGAAGCACCAGAAACCAGAAGAGCAACTCCCAGTGCACATGCATGCACTGGCCAGCTGGTCTTAGTGTGCGCAAGTACGCTGGCCAGCTGGTGTTTGCAGGAGCACCGGAAACCAGAAGATCAACTCCCTAGAGCGTATGCGTGTGCTGGTCAACTGGTCTTCACGTGTGCATGTGTGTTAGAAACCAGAAGACCAGGTGGCTGGACATTTAACTTTTGATTTCCAGCGCTCCATGCACATGCATTGGGGAGCTGCTCTTCTGGTTTCTGGCATGCACGCATGCTTCCGTTTCAGCAAAAAGATTAGCCACCACTGTTCTAGGGTGTTAGCTATTTCTACCAGCTTAGTATCACCTGCAAATTTAGTAAGTTCCCTTTCTATTCCCTCATCTAAGTCATTTATGAATACATTGAAGAGTATTGGGCCTAAGACGGAATCTTGTAGTACCCCACTGCTTACTTTCCTCCATGTAGATGTAGACACATTAAGGATTACTCGTTGAATACGATTTGTCAGCCAGTTACAAACCCATCTGCTGGTGATGCTATCTATCCCACTTTTTTCTAGCTTACCAAGAAGTAAGTTGTGGTCTACTTTGTCGAATGCCTCACTGAAGTCTAAGTATATAGTATTTCTCTGATCTACTAATTTAATCACTATGTTGAAGAATGAAATAAGATTGGTTTGGCATGATCTGTTTTTAACAAACCCATGATGACTGCTAGTTATTACTTTACTCTTTTCTAGATGTTGGCAGATGTTTTTTTATTATCTTTTCCAGTATCTTCCCAGGCATTGATGGTAGGCTAATTGGTCTGTAGTTTCCTGGATCTCCCACCTCCCCTTTGAAGATGGGGATCACATCAGTTCTTTTCCAGTCTTCTGGTAGTTTCCCGGTGCTCCACGATTTTTGAAAGATTTGGTATAATGGTTCTTTTCAAAGTTTTTTATTTTTTATATTTTATAAATTGTCTCTTTTAGTGAACAGTTTGGTTCCAGATTTTTACATTTCCATACAAACATGACCTTAGTTACATCTTCACCTTTCATATTCAGTTTCATATCATGTCATTACATGTATTTTCTATTCATATCTTAATTTTTCCATTTTTTCTTCAAATATTCTCTTCTTAATACAAATTCTTTATACAATATTTAAAGTCACATATTCATTTCATATATCATTACATTTATGAATTCTGTAAATTTTCTCTAATATTCTTCTCATTTATTCCATATATTTCTATTCATATCTTAAACTTTTTCTATTCTTTAATTATTCTCTTATCATTTTAATACAAATTTCTTTATATAATTTTTAAAATTCTTATTTCTAATTCAATATTCCTTGTACGTATACTTGTATCTGTCATATATGTAAATTCATCACATATTCTTGCTTCATTATACAAAAATTCCATTATAACTCCAATAATTAATAAATTCAAAAGCCTCCACTTTTAATTACTAAGTTGAGGTGCCACCCCTTTATTTTATTCATCATTCAATTAGTTCCCCTTGTTCATAATATTTAACATGATTTAGTCATTATTTTAATTATCACATTAAATTAATAATGATAATCTCTTAGCTGCTACATGATTTATATATACTTTTAAAAGATTCTGCATGGTATTTATCTTAATTATCTTCTAATTTAGTTTTTCTTCCAAATATCATATCATATAGAAACTGATGTTGGTACTTTCATATCTCCCCCTTTTCATTTTTATTCCAATTATATCTATGTATAATTTAAAATAACAGATAACAAATAATCCAATAACAGTACAAAAAAAACACCATCAGTATAGCTACTTTTTAAATCATTTAACATTTCAAATATATTAATATTACCCATTACCTTGCAGAATCCCTTTTTTAAATCCGTAGCTACCCATTATCTTTGTGTCTTGGGACTAAGCAATTTCTTTTCATTTTTATTCGATTCCCATATCCCCTTTCTCTCTGGTTCTTTTTCTTATTACCTCTTTTTCCCCTTGTTTTTCCTTCCCATTTCTTACTCTGACTTCTATCTCCCTCCCTCTTTAATGCTTTCTTCTGTGATTTACTTTTTTGCTGTTTCCTTTTTCTTTGTTTGGCTTTCCAAACCTTTCCCCTTTTAATTGTCTCCTCAAACCTCCAGGGTATAATTTCCATTTTCCCCCTTCCACTTCAATGTGTGCTGTTGCATTTGTTGATTAAACCTGGCATTTTCTGTAACTGACTCCTCCCCTTCTGGCACTTCTTCTTGTTCTTTGTTCTCCAAAATCACCATTTCTATAAATTGTAAGGCAGTGCAGCACATTTCTTCTGTTTCTGGTAGTATTTCCTTGATATTTCTTAGTTCTGTTTTCATTTCCGAAAAAAGTTCTGCCAATTTTGTACACTTCTTTTAAATCTTCTTTATGCCTTTCTTTAGTGGTTAGGTCCAACTCAATTGTCCAGTAATTTAATTCCACCAGTGTCTTTAATGTTTATTTTGAACAGTCTACTATTATTAGACTTTTTTAAAAAAATTCCCCGGGTTGTTAAATAGTCCAATGTCCATAAATTAAATTTTAATTGTAATTACCAAACAGTCCCAAAGTATTTTTCCCACTCTGTCTTCTTTAAACCTAATATTCCTTATTTCCACCTTCACTTTGCAGGGTCTCTATTTTATTGCAACAAAGTTCCTCTTGTTTTATAACAAGTTTCACTTTTTCAAGAACCAGACCCCCCTTTTTTAAAAAAAGTCATAATTTTCCTTTTACCATTAGATGGTGCTCTCCGTTATGTCCAATTTCTACCCCTTTTTTTCCTGCTTTCTTTTCTCTATTTAGGGCTTTTAGGTTTTGAAAGTCCAATAAGTCCAAATTTTCAATTTTTAGCACATTCAAATTCAGCTTTTAAGTCTATTTGGTGCCAATTCATATATTATCCAATTTAAACAAATATTTTCTGACTTCTTCCTTAAGTATAACTCCTTTCAAGGTTCAAAGCCACTTACAGCTGTCAAAATTTTTCACTTTCTCGGGTTGCCGCTTTGACTCTATTTCTTAAAAATTTCTTAATCTCTTAATTCCAGGGTACCTTATGTCCATTTATTGCGATTCTTTGATCGGTCTCTGTACTGTCCTCTCCTTTACCACTCCTGCACAATCTTTGTCCCGGTCAGGTCTTCCTCTTCAGGATGGCCATATTTGACCATTGCTTGAGAGGAGTAAAATGCCTAATCAGGGAGCGGAGATGCGGCTCCCCTCAACCCAGCTGGCAGTCTCCCCCTTCTTCACCACCCCACCAGGTGGTTCCAGCCCCCAAAACAGGTAGACGTGGCTCTCCGACGGAGCAGTATGGATCAAAGCCGCGGACGATGGCAGTCTTCAGTTTGTCTTCAAGGTGGGTGCTACAGGAAGTCCCCCTGGTATAATGGTTCTGAGATGACATTTGCCAACTCCTTTAGAACTCTGAAATGTAATCGGACAGGTTCCAGTGGTTTGTATTCATCAAGATCAGATAGGTGTTTTCTATTTTTTTGCTTATTTTAACTTTTATTTCTAGTCTGACTTTTACAGTTACATTTTTGATAGGTTGGGTTATAGTTTCTTTTTGCGTGAAGACCGGATGCAAACAATGGGTTAAGCAGCTCTGCTTTCTCTGTGTTGCCTGTTACTTCCTTGCTGTCTTCTCTCTTTAGTGGACCGACTATTTCCTTGATTTTTTTCTTCTTATTTATATGTTGGAAGAAACTTTTATTATTATTTTTGACCTTTGTTGCAAGTCTTTGTTAATTCTCAGCCTTTGCTTTCCTGACTTCATCTTTGCAGATTCTGGCTATCTGCTGATATTCTGCCTTAGCTGTATGTCCCTCTTTCCATTTTTATTTTTATTTTTGGCCTTTCAACTTGTCAGAAAGATCTTTGTGCAGCCATGCTGGTTTCTTCTTGGATTTTTTATTTTTCTTTCTCGGTGGTATTGAGAAATTTTTTTCATATTGATCATATTTTTCAGAGTTTCCCAAGGTTCTTGAGTTGTTTTCCCTTTTAGGATTTTCATCCAAAGAATCTTTCCCAAGTTCTGAGTTTATTAAAATCTGCTCTTTTGCAATCTAATACTCTGGTATCATTATGTTCTATTACTTGTGTTTGTGTTATGTTGAATTCTAGTATAACACCCTCACCCAAGTTTTCTGCATTTTTCAACTCCCTCTATCACTTCTGTTTGTAAGAATTAAGTCCAGTTCCTCCTCTACCTTTTGGACAATAAACAGCTAGGTTGGTTAGGAACTTACCATATTTTTCTGAGTATAAGAAACTGTCCCCCCCCCCCCAAAAAAAAAATGGGTGGAACTATCTGGGTGTCTTATAGAGCGAATATTGCTGAAGCTGCACCCACCCGCCAGCCTCTGTCTCCCAGCAATTTGCCTCCTTGCAGCAAACAGCAAATAGCATGGTTAGCTTCAGCACAGCCTGATTAAGCACAAGAAACTGATTAGCGGTTGGATCAGCCTCCTGGAATACCGACGATCAGTTGTTCCAGGCTGCGGGGATCGCGGCCACCCATCGCTGTTGCTATCTATCGCCATCTTCACACAACCCATTTTCGGCCTCCGCGCATTCCATTGTTGGCTTCCATGCATCCCATTTTCGGCCTCCACGCGTCCTGTTTTGACCCACCTCCTGGAATGAGCTGGAAATGGGACACATGGAGGCCAAAAATGGGGCTCACAGAAGCTGAAAATGGGATGTGTGGAAGCCGAAAATGAGGCATGCGGAGGTGGCGATAGGTGGCAGCAGTGATGGGCAGCAGTGATCCCCACAGCCTGGAACAGCTGATCATCCGTATTCTGGGAGGCTGATCCAACTGCCAATGAGCTGCTTGTGCTAAATCAGGCTTTGCTAAAGCTGTTTGCTGCAAGGAGGCAAATTGCTAGAAGGCAGAGACTTTTTCTTATTTTCGTCCCCAAAAGCTAGGTGTGTCTTATAGTCTGAAAAATATGGTATTTGATTTCTCACTTGGTGCAGAATTAGTCTTCCAATTGATGTCAGGGTAATTGAAGTCCCCCATTAAGATTGTAGTGTTTTCCAGTTGGTTATCAGAAAGGACATCTATTTTTTTCTGCTTGATTAGGTGGCCTATACTAGTACACCTATGGCCATGTCATTCTTTTTTTCTTTTATATTTACTCATATACAGTCAAGGAGGTTTTCGTCTTTGGTTTCATGAATTTATGTAGCAATATAATGGTCCTTTACATACAGTGCAACTCCACCTTGTCTTTTATGGGGTCTGATTTTTTTGAATTGTTTGTATCCTTCTATCAGTATGTTCGAGTCATACTAAGTTTCTGTTATTCCAACTATATCATATCTACCTTCATGTATTAATAGTCCAGTTCACCCTGTTTGTTCCCCAGACTTTGTGTATTTGTATATAGGCAATTGAAATCTTTATGTCTGATTATGGATATGCTTCCTATGTCTCCTATTTAGTGTTTGAGTTTGTCTTCCTTCCCCTCCCTCTTTACTTCATTATCTGACTTGCTTTCTAGAGGTTTTTGCTTGGAATTAGGTCCTGGAGATTCTAAAAATTGGTCACCCTCTCTCCTCAATTTTAGTTTGAAGCCCTCCTGATAAATTGAGCCAGTTGTTTTCCGAAAACATTTTTCCTAGTCTTTGTGTGGAACAGCCCATCCCCTGCCAAAAGCCATCATGGATAGTACAGACTATGGTCCAGGAATCCAACCTTTAGCCAGTAGTTCACTTCTAGAATTCTTTGTTCTCCAGTGTACTGAGGAGAATCCAAGGAATGGGTTAACTGCCTTTCTGCTCATTAGATTGAGTGTCAATCTTTTATAGCCATGCCTCTCGCATTTCCCACTTTTGACTCAGTCTTCAGCTTGAATAGACACTTATAGATTAACTCCAACTTTCAAACTTAAAGAGCAAAAGGCACAGAATCCTTTCTTGGATTCTCACATGGGCAACAGGAAGGCAGTTAGCTTCCTCCAGTGTTCACAGAAAAAGCAAACTGACAGGCAGTCTCCCTGGTCTGATCAGCATAGCTGCCATTATCCGGCTCAGTCCAGCAGAGCCGAGGTCCCTTGAAACTTACTGCGGTCAACCTTACCATGGTGATGACATCATGGCAGTGCGGGGAAAGGAGAATAAACTCCATTCCTTTGACCCAAATCTACACATTTGGAGGCCCCTCTGAAGGCAGCAAGTCTTGGAGGGATTCACAGTACAGTAGGGAAGCCCGGAGAGCAGCAAAATGGAAGGCAACCGCCTGTTGCGATGAAGGGAAACCCTTTAAACTTAGCATGAAAGTGTCTTGTCATTCCCTAATGGTGGACCCAAGGTCGTGACAACCAAACTAAAGATGGAAGGAAGAAATTAGACAACGACTGTGACATCGAATGAGATTTGGGAAACTTAATATTGTGAAAAGTGGAGAGTGCTATCAGAAGAGGGAAGGATCGCAGATTGTGGATGGTCAAACAGTGAGTCTCCGAAACTAGTGAGCAGAAGCCCAATAATTTGCAGTGATCCAGTGGTGTGAGTAGTGATGTTTGGAAGAGAAAGGATTTGCCAAGTTAATTAAAGCAATCAGATTGGAAAAGTGGACAAGTTGCGAGGAACAAAAGTGGATAGAATTGTATTACTTTGACTCGGACTGGAGAGGAGATTGGCGATTGAGAACTGTTATGTGAGGAACATGTGGAACTGATTAAGAATTGAGCCAGGACAATAAGATGATTGCTTTTCTCTTTCAGCAACAGTAAGGATAGAGAAGAAAGGGAAGAAAAAAATGGAAGAGGCTGATGCAATAGAGTCTCCAGAGACCGAAACAATTGTGAATTTCAGTAACGGTTTAACTATTTCAAGGATTAATGATTAAGGGTTAACTAATAATGGATTAATTGACCAATAGAAAAACTGAGGAATTGATTAACAAAGTAATTAATTGTTATATTATTAAGTGCTAATATTGTATAAAAGGAAGATTAATATTTATGTATATATTTAAATACAATTTGGAAAGGCATCCTATAAATTTTGGATATATATTTGAAACAAAGTGTGTAACCTTTTACCTTTGATTGATTGATTTTAGAGTGATGAAGTAAATAGATGCTTAAAACAAGTAATTGATATTACATATATTACATGGTATTACTTTAAACTAGTTAAATTATTATAATAAGTTCATATATATATATATATATTTGTTTTTGATAGAATAGCAGATTAAGATATTAATATTAATGAGATACAAGATAGATAATCAACTGGTTATAATATGACATATGTATACTGTATTAATGAATTTGGATTTTTTGGGAGGGGTTCTTGAATACTGATTAACAGATGACACCTATATTATAGAAAATTTGAACATAGAAGAGACAGAGAAACCAGATTATTTATAAAAGTAGAGAATTGTGTATAGAAATAGTTGACAAAATGGGCACAATTCAGCAAGCAATAGAAAAAATGAACAAAAAATAAAAACAGTGAAAATGAGAGCGGAACAAACAGAAAAGAAACGAGCTGGTAGATAAAAGATCATGGCGATAAATAAAGATTTAGAAGTCTCACTCATACATTTGGAGATGGATCGTAGAGCATTTTATTTAGGATTCTAAAATGTCACAGAGACTAAAGAAGAAGATTTAGGAATGATAATAACAGAACTGATAGCGGAAGCCTTGCAAAGAGACAAACAGGAAATCCTGGATGAATTGGACAAAGTATATAGAATCTACACAAATTATGCCAGAAGGCATAGATTGCCAAGAGAAGTACACATCAGGTTTGTAAGATAACGAGAGAAGAACCGATGATTTACAAAGAGAAAGAAATACAAGCAGATTCTGAGAAGGTTGAGAGAGCAGAGAAGGGCTACCACTTTTTGGCAACACAATTGACCAAACAGAATATATTATTCAGGTGGTTAGTACCAGAAGAAATGCTATTTCTTGATAGGAGAAGATTAAAGTCAACAATTAAGACAAGGCACAGGAACTATATGATCAACTTGTGGGGAAGAAGGAAGAACAGAGTAGCAGAGAAGAATTAGAGTCCAAAAGCCAAGAAGAGCAACAATAAGAAATAAAAGAATCAGAGCAGGAAGAAAGAAGTAGGGAGGAGAAAGAACAACATGAAGAGGAAAGTGCAAGAACAAGAATACAGAGACACAAGGGTCAATAGAAGGCAAAGACAAAGAAGAAATTAAACTATTATCAGTAAATATCAATGGATTAAACTCACCTACTAAAAGAAAGCAAACATTTGTAAAATTAGTAAAACAAAAAATGGATATAGTGTTCCTGCAGGAGGTTCATATTAAAAAGCAACATAGGAATTGTTTAGAATACCCCAAATTAGGAATCCTATATGTAGCATTGGCAGATGAAAAAAAAAAGGGATAGCTTTAGCGAAGGGATAAAAGCAAAATTAATTTATGCTGATATAAAAGAAGAAGAATAATCGAAATGATAATGGGTCAAAAACCATTGTTAGTAGTGGCAATTGCTCCAAATAAGAATCAGAAGGAATTTTACAATAAGTTACATGAAAAAAATATAGAGATAGGACAAAGGAATATTTGTATGATTAGTGATTATAATGCAGTAGTGGATATCAAAAATATTTTATTTTATTTCAATGTACATATAACAACAATACATTAACAGTATACATCTCTCATTGCTTATATTCATATTAATTCATACTCCTTCAGTATTTATTTTCAACCTTACTCTCTCCAAATGCATACCACCATATCAGTTAAACATATCTAGTAATTCCATTATTCAATTTTCTCCCTGTTTTCATTTTATTTTTTAAATAAAAAATTCTCATTTGGCAAGCAATATGGTTCCAGGTTTCACATCTCAGTACAAACATGAACATAGTTACCTATTCATTTTATTTGTTTAATTTCATGTTATGTCATCCTTATCATTATTAAACATTAAGCTTGTCTTATCCAATCCCTATTCATATTCTCTTATCTTATTTTACAATATTATCTAAAATTCTCATCTCGATTCTATGTTCATTTATTCAATTCAAATCCTAATATATCTCCTTCCATTTTTCTTAGTATATTCTCATATTTTATTTTACAATGTTATCTAAAATTCTCATCTCCTTTCTATTGTCATTTCTCATGTTATTTTTTTCTGTCACATTTTTCATTTTATCAATCCTTATCTGTAAATATAATAGTTCCTTCTAGTTAATAATTTGAGTTAACCATGTTCATTCTTCCTTAATATCAATCTCTTTATCTAATATAAAACACAAATATATATAAATATATTTCTCAGATTCCGCATTATATTTTCTCTATAAATCATCTATACATTACAAAATGCTATTTTCAATATATTCTTATACACCCCAACACATTGCCTTGCAGAATCCCCTTCCTTATCCCTTTTTTTTTCACCCATTATCTCTCACTCTTTGAATAGTGTATCTTCTTTTCATCCTTGTTTGTTTCCTGTTCCTCTTTATTTTCTGGTCCTTTCTCTTAATTTCCTTTTTCCCCATTCTTATTCCCCTCCTTTTCTCCTTCCAGTTATTAAACTTTTCTCTCCTTTTGATTTTTCTTTTGCACTTCCTTTTTCTGCTTTTCCCTTCTCTCTTTAACCATTTTCCAAACCATTCTCCCTTTTATCATCCCATCAGACTACAAATTTTTAATTCTAATTCCTTTTCCCTCCCTACTGAAGTAATTGTTTTGTCCTTCTGAGTTGGCTTCTTTATAAAACTCCTCAACCTTTGGTTTATTATGTTCTTGTGAATGCTGAGTCACCATTTCTAATTTCTGTAGTACATAGTGACACATTTCAAGTTTGATTTCTATCATGTCCTTTGTATCTTGCATATCTGATCTTATGTCTTGTAAGTCCAATCTTATATCAACAAGTAGCTCCTCCATTATATCTTTTTCTTTCCTCTTCCTTAATAGCTGAAATCCTCTTCTTTAGTAGATATATTCAATCCCTGAGTCCAGTATATTATTTCAGCCAATATCTTTTGAGTTTATTTTCAACAATTCATGCTCTTGAATCTTTATTCCAAGTCCTCTAATTGACCTCTCAACTGTTTCCTAAATTACTGGCAAGAGTAAAGTTACTTTTATTTTCTTTCAAATTCCAAAATCCAAAGTCTCAAAATGACCAGACACTTGTTTTAAGACATACTAAAGTTTTCCTGTACCATCAAGTGGTGCTCTTGAGTCTTTTTCTTTTTAACTTTCTTTGTTGAATATAATATTTTTATTAAGTTCACTAATTTCAATCATTAGCTATTCTTTTCAACACACTCAATTCCAGCATTTAATTATGCCCTTTAAGTGCCCACAGTTCAATATCTGTCCAGTTTAATTTTTAAAACTTTGTTGTGTTAATGTATTTTCCTTTAGATTTCTTCTCCAGATTAGTCCAGTAGAATAATCAAGTCCAAATTTAAAAACCCATTTTCTTTCTCACTTTCTCTGGTCGCCGCTTCCACATGCTTTCCTCAAAAATAGCCCTTTAATTTGATACCGGAGTACCTCAAAAGTGATGTCCTTTGCCTGGTTCACACTCTGCTCGCTATTTTTCTCTCCAGCACAAAACTTAGTTTCCCGGAATGTTCTTCGTCTTCGCCGTGGCCATTTTAGGACCACTGCTGCAGCTTGCCTTTGAGAGGTATCCTGTCAGGGAGGGGAGTTGCAGCTCCCCTCGACCCTCCAGGCAAAATTTCCCCCTTCTTCACCACCCCACCAGGGTGGCTCCGGTCTTGATCGGGACCCTCCAGCAAGAGAGTTCGGGTGAAACCGTGCAAGATCGTGGATTCCTCACCGACACCAACGAGGAACAAACCGGAAGTTTGATATCAAAAATGATTATGTAAGTAATAAAAAAATATAGTGAAAAAGAAAATTCTACCAACAGCTTTTTTTGAGAAGACAGAAGAATTGAATTTGATAGATATATGGAAGAATCTAAAACCAAAAGAAAATAAATTTACTTTTTATTCCTATCTTGGTCAAGGATTGATATGGCCTGGATGAATGGGGAATTGGGAAAAGAGATAGAATCAATAGAAATAATGCCTAATAGACAGACCATAACCCCCTCAAAATAATCTGTAGAGGCCAAAAGAAATCAAGAAAATGGACACTGAATCCACAGATCTTAAAAGAAAAAGAATTTACTCAAAGGAGTAAAAAAATAATTGGAGTTATTTTTTAAAGAAAATACGAAATAGCATACATCATTACAGACCTTATGGGATACCATGAAAGCCTATATACAGGGAATAACAATACTTTATACTGCAAAGAGAAATAAAAAGAAATGGAGAAGTGGAGTGAAACCAGCGGTGGATGGACTCATACGTGTGGGAGATTGTAACATTGGAGCCCTTCCAAGGTGTTTCCTGGCCTGCAAGGGGGTGGGGGTGAGGGGAAAGGAACCTCTGAATTGGTTTTATCTCCTGCCTTCTGCCTTCCTGCATCGAGGAAGTCAAGTGGCTGCCAGCGATGCCCTCAGGGGAAGATGTTGCAAGGGACTCAGCTTGATCCCCTCCTCTCAGGAGCTTTTCTTCCTCCTTGCCAGAAGTACTCACACGCAAAGTGCTCACTGCCCCTCTGGCACCCGACAAGCCTTCTTCCCGCTGGGCATGTGAGCACTCATGGTGAAGAGGAAGAGGGGGTCAAGCCTCCCCCTCACAACATCTCCACCTGAGGGCATCGCTGACAGTCACTTCCTGTGGCTCAGGGGGTCTGCACTCTTCCCACTGCTGCTCAGCATCCTCGATGCACTGAGGCGGGGACAGCAGCCATGACATTGGTTTGCTAGGGAAACTGCAGGATTGCCCCACCTCTCCTCCAGCCATCTGGTCTTCAGCAAGCTGCGGTCCACCAAATTTTTCTCATGGACCACCAGTGGCCACAGCCCACCAGTTGGTGACCACTGGTTTAAGATGCTATTATACAAGGCCAAGACCACAGACCGCATAGGAGTGGACCCAGCCACATCAGGTTCAGCATTGGGCTTGTCTGACCCAAATGATTTACTGTTTTCAGGCCCTGCCACAGATAACAAGATTCCCTCCTCCAAGTTATTCCTGGATGTCCTGCGATAATGGGCACTACCAGGGGCATATCCACCCCTGAGCAAGAGTGACAAGAGATTCTATAATGTGGCCCCAGACCTCACTGTGGCATTACAAATGCCAGCAATAGACGGGCCTGTGGCAGCCTTAGCATCCTCCACCATCATGTTCACTGACACAGAGGATGCCTTAAAAACAGAGGACAAAAGAACAGAACTGATGCTCTGGAAAACACATCAAGTGGCTGCCTGGGCAGTTAAGGCGGCTATGGTGACCACCTTCTTCAACAAAATCTCCTTCCTCTGGCTCAGATGCAAGCAAAAGTCCTGACCGGTAACCTCCATACCCATCAGTATATAAACTAACTGGTAGCAGCAGCAGAATTTTCTGCTGATACCACACTGAACTCGGCCAAATTTGCCTCCAGGGCCATTGCCTCATCTGTGACAGCCCACTGACTACTGTGGCTCTGTCACTGGCAAGCAGACATGAAATACAAGTGGAAGCTATCCTCTGCTGCTTCAAACGTGACAAGCTATTCGCAGAGGCCTTAGAGCCTATACTTGTAGAGACCAAGGACAAAAAGAAAGTCCTACCCTCTATGTCCAGATGCGCTGACTGCCATCCCCCACCCTACTTTCAAAGGCCCTCATTCATGCCAGCATATATCATATCTGACTTTTTGCATCCACAGATGGTGTGTTTCCAGTGTCAGATCGCCAATCCGACAGAGCTGGCTATAGAGACAAGAACAGATAGCAGTTCCAGTCCAAATGGTCGTTTTAGCAATGGAAGTCATCCCTTTCATCACTTGAATGAGCCAGATGACTGCAATTCCAAC
This sequence comes from Pseudonaja textilis, assembly GCF_049901715.1. Lineage (NCBI taxonomy): Eukaryota > Metazoa > Chordata > Lepidosauria > Squamata > Elapidae > Pseudonaja > Pseudonaja textilis. Next base: position 58,452,238 of record NC_142008.1, on the reverse strand, counting down.
CCTCCTATTGGTGGCTGTCTAAGTCTCTTCACAGCTCAATGGGAGGAAACCAGCATACATACATGGGTCCTGAATACAGTAAAACTAGTTCTCACTCTCGAGGTTCTTCATTCATTGTCCTGTCTCAAAAAAACAAAACAAAAAGAACCCTCATGGAGGCTGCAGTCCAACACTTGTTGGACATTTGAACCATCCAACCAGTTCCAGAGAACCAGCAGAGACAGGGGTTTTACTCCATTCTGTTAAAGGCCTCGGGTGGAGAGCGATCCTGGACCTTAAAAGACTCAACATGAATGTGGTATACAGAAGGTTCAAAATACAGTCCCTCCAGTCCATACTGGAAAGCATCCAAGATGGCGACTTCCTGATGTCAATAGATTTAATGGAAGCATACCTTCACATAACTGTTTTATTGGTTCACCGACAATTCCCACATTTTGCTATGCGAACTGGCACTACCAATACAAGGTCTTTCCATTCGATCTGTCTTCAGTGCCCAGAACATTCACCAATGGCAGCACTGTCTGCTCACCTCAGGACTATCCCTATTCGTGTCCAACACTATCTGGTTGACATATTGATCCAATCTTCCTCTCACCTCCAGGCAACAGAGGATCTACACTTCACAATCTGGGTCCTCCAGAATCATGGATTCTCAATCAACTACAAAAAGAGCCACTACCAACCAGCTACTACACCTAAGAAAATACATAGACACCACATCGTACACAGTCCCCCTGTCCCAGGAATGCCAGGACAGCATCAGAGCTTTGACGACTCGGATCCAATTGGACTGTACAGTGCCCCTGGCCCTCCTCTCACAACATCTGGGCAAGATGGTGTCCTGCATCCACATTGTTCCCTGGGCACATCGGCATGCCAGGACTTTACAGTGATTGCTCCTGCCTTATCAGAGATCTGGCAGGACCAACTCAACCACCAAAGTCCGGGTCCCACCAGAAGTACTCCAATCCTTCCAGCGGTGGGTGTCCCAGGCCACAGCCAAGGGATGTACCTTCAAGGAACCAAACCATCTCACCATCACTACAGACACCAGTTTGTTTGGCTGGGATGCCCACCTGCAGACCCAGATGACCCAGGGACAGGGGTATCAGAAGGACTTACAGAACAACATCAACTGGCTAGAGCTTAAAGAAGCCCACTTAGCCCTCAAACGGTTCCAGAACAAAATCTCTGGTCACCATGTGCTCATACTAATGAACAACATACCCACCACGATTCATATCAATCACCAAGGGGGCACCCACTCCAGGTCTCTCATATGAAAGGCCAAGCACTTGGGGCTCTGGGTGGAACGACATCTCCTATCCCTGAGAGAAGAACATATATCGGGAAAGGCCAATGTACAGGCAGACTGGCTCAGTTGAGCCACAGTCGACCACTCAGAGTGGCGCCTGCACCCCGGCCTGCTCAAGGCACTGTCCAAAAGTTTCGGTTCTCTTATCCTGGACCTGTTTGCCATCCCATTGAACAGCCAACTACCCAGGTTTTACACCAGGTTTGCAACACTGGGGGTGGAAGTGTTCAATGCACTCTACATGCCATGGACCCGAGGGCTACTATATGTCTTTCCTTTGCTTCCCCTCATCCCACGGGTAATTGGGTAGATACTGGTGAAGAGAGCAGAGATCCTGCTCCTGGCTCCTCACTGGCCCAGAAGACCATGGTTTGCCAACCTGGTCAACTTATTGGTGTCCAGGCCCTGGAGGATTCCACCAGACAGAATCTCCCTCAGTCAGGGAACTCTCCTCCATCCAGAACCATAATGGCTCCAACTAACCATTTGGCATTTGAGTGGAAAACTCTGAGCCTGGACAACTTTTCCAGGTGACTTGATACAGACCATCCAAACCTCTATTAGGTCATCTACCGACTAGATCTATGACTCCATCTGGAAAACCTGCACCTGGTGCTCCAAAGCATCTATTGATCCCCTTTCAGTATGGGTGGCCCAGATTTTTGACTTACTGCAGGAGGGGCTGGACAGGGGCTTTTCCGCCAATACAATACAATACACAGAGAAGTGGCAGCTTTGTCTTCCATGTTATCTTGCAGGAATCTGGAGACCCTTGCACAACATGATATTGTGTGAAGCTTCATCAGAGGCACAACTAATTTACATCCTCATGGTGCACTGATATCCCACCCGGGAACTGCCTAAAGTCTTCCAGGCTCTCTCCTCTGCGACCTTCAAACTGTTGTGCTCTGGCAGCCTTTGTTTCCTCACCTGTAAGGTGGCCTTTCTTGTGGCAATCACTTTGGTGAGATGCATCTCTGAATTGGCAACCCTCTCAATAAGGGAGGACCTGTGCATATTTCATCCTAACAGAATGGTTCTACAATTATATCGTTCATTCCTTCCCAAGGTTAATTACTTGTTTCACAGGGAACAGGAATTTTACCAGACTTCTGTCCTGGCCCAACCCATGCCCTAGAGAAGATATGCCACACTTTGGATGTCAGGAGAGCTGTCCGCATCTGTGATGACCCAGAGTGTAACACAAACATAACAAAATCCAAAACGTAAATAAATGTCCTTTAACGCCTCCAACTTGGCCCCACAGTTCAGTTGGAGATAAAACATACTCAAAAATAGTCTTCAGAAGAAAGCAAAACAGTCCAAACTTAATGAGCAGATACAGGTGAAATAAAAAAACCAAACAAAACTACAATGATGAAATTTCCACAATGGAACAGGAGAAGTATTTATCAAATTCAAGGAGATAAGAAGCACAGTCTGTTGGAAGGATGCCAACCTAGATAACTGCAAACCAAAATAAAACATGCTTTGTTTCCAGCATTTGCCAGTACGCAGATCCAAACTCTTATGCAGTTTTCTTACCTGCATCCCATGAAGAGGATCAAGACCCTCTCCTCCTAAGGAGACCATGTCTCTCCCTCATCCTCTCCTCCCTGTGTGCCCTAGGATGGATAAGGGATGGGCCTGGGTCCTCTGACTGCTCAGTTGGCGTCTACCCTTCCCCAGCCTCCTCCACAACCTCTGGAGCCACACTTCCACTTCCTGTTGGCTGTTCCTCCTTTCCCTCAGAGTCAGTCTCCACCAGGGGTATAACACTATTCCCCCTGCAGGACCCCCCTCCCCCAGGACTAGGCAGACGAGGATGTTGAGGAAACCAAGCAGGGAAGTCATGGACCAAACGAGGAGCATGAACATCAGTGACATTGACCCAGGTGAAGTCCTCTGGTCCATAACCTTTCCATGCCACCAAATACTGAAATTGGCCCCGCAACTGGCATGAATCTCAAATGCTATCCACTTCGTACGCTGCCTCTCTCTGAGGGGCTACTGGGCCCAGCGATAGTGGAGCTGGTCTATACGGGCTGTCGGCCGATACAGGGACTAACAGGGATCAATGAAAGACAGGATGGATACGTGTGGTCCATGGCAGGGAGAGGCGAAAAGCCACAGGATTGATCACTGCTTCAACTGGAAAAGGTCCCAAGTAACGGTGAATGGTTTTTTTTTTTTGATGGCTGTGTCATCATTAAGTACTGGGTAGAAAGCCAAACCTGATCGCCTACCACTAAAGGCAGAACTTTGCAACGATGTTGGTCTGCAAAGTGTTTGTAGTCCTCCTTGGCTCTCTCTAGTTGGTCTCAGACCATGTGGTGCATGGCTTTTAACTCTTCCAAGAACGTATCCACTGCCAGAACTGGAGAGTCAGACGGGGATAAAGGAAAAAGTTGTGGATGAAAACTGTAGTTGGCAAAGAATGGGGACACATGGGTGGATGCATGTTGAGCATTGTTGTAAGTGAATTCTGCCACCAGCAGCACCTCCACCCAATTGTCTTGTTAACTATTGCTGAAACAGTGGAGATACTGCTCCAAAATAGCATTCATTCTCTGCCCCCCCATCAGTTCCGGAGTGACAACAGATACACCTGAACCTGCAGTTCTGCAAGTAGGGTCTGCCAGAAGCATGCTGTAAATTGTACGCCCCGATCTGATACTACTCGGTCCAGTAACCCATGCAGCTGGAATACATGGGAGATAAACAACTGGACTGATATCCTGGCCGTAGGAAGACCCACACATGGAATAAAGTGGATCATTTTAGTCAACATATCCTCCACCACCAAAATGGGTGTAGCACCCTTTGATGGTGGCAACTCAGTGATGAAGTCCAATGAAACTGCCCCCCCAAGGTCTTTCTGGCATGGGTATTAGCTGCAAGAGACCAGGGGGCGCACCAGGAGCATACTTGGTCTGTCAAAAGATCCCACAGGACGCCACATATCCTGACACATCACGCTTAAGTCTTGGCCACCAAAATGTGCTAGCAATTAGGTGCAGCATTTTGAACACCCCAAAGTGTCCCGCTGCCAGACTATCATGACATTGATGTAGCATAAGGCCACGAAGAGGACCTCCAGGCACATAAATGCAGTCATGGAACCACAACAGGTCCCCAATAGTCTCTTGTCTCCCATTTTCATCCAGTCCTCGACATCGACCTGCCACAAAGGAATCCTGCCACTGCACCTCCTGAATCCTCACTCAAAGGTCCACAGGTTCCTTGGTGGCCTCAATCCGCTCCAACGGAATCACCGTCCGGGGCAAGATTTTGTCCTCCCTTCAGATATACTTGGGCTTCCTGGATAGTGCGTCAGCTACCCACTTGGAACATAGGTCACCCAGAAATCAAATCAAGCAAAGAACAATGACATAGGTTTTCCAATTTACTATGATCTGTGTGAACCTCGATCTGGTGACGAACCCCCTCCAGGTGGTGCCGCCATGTCTCAAAAGCAACCTTAATCCTTTTTGTCAGGCTACAGAATTTTTCCCATTCAATTAACAAGAATGAACTTCTGAAAACCAAACGTATCAAAAGGAAACCTTTACTGAGATGAGAAAATTCATGAAGGGATTTAAAGCAGCGTCTAAGGTCTCTCAGGCATGCAGAAATAGATAAGGGAGTTTAAAACCCCTCCCTTTATCTTGATGTGTATTTAGTAAAACAAAGAGCCAACAAAGTAATTCCCCCCACCCCCTTTTTAGAACGATCTTTTTCAGTTTCCCAGGGCATACCTAATTCTCCACCCCCTTTTTAGAACAATCTTTTCCAGGGTTTCCCAGGATACATCTCACTGTGGAATTTTTATGGTCTTTTCATCCCCTGGCTGTCTCTCCCAGAGGTGATAGGTTCCGGCCATCTGGGTTTCATCCCTCCGTTGTATCATGTGTAGGTTATACAAATTTGATATAAGATTAAATATATTCAGGTTACATCAAGAAGGATTTCTTTATCAGTCCCCCCCTTTTCTTCTTCCATTGAAGAAATGACAGATACACGGATCTGACATCCTGCCCTCCTTAAAAAACAGGTCTATCTGGAAAAAAACAAAAATAATGCATTACATTTACAATTTGGGATGGTTTATTAGGGTATTTTAGGTGGAACTTTCATAGTAATGTGGGTGCTTTTATATGTCATTTGGCTACCCACTCATTTTCTGAGGAAGAAAGGTGTTTCCAAGCTACTAAATATTGTGTGGATCCTTGGTAAGTGCACGAATCAAGGATATCTTTAATTTCAAAATGTTGTTCCCCATTTACCATGATGGGAGTTGGAGGTGTGGGAAGGGGAGGTCTGAGGTTTGAAGTGATCTCCAGTTTGAGCAAGCTACAGTGAAATACTGGATGAATCTGCCTAAGTATTTTGGGAAGTCGAAGCTCTACCGTCATGGGGTTAATAATTCTGGAGATGGGGAATGGGCCAATGAATTTTGGCCCTAGTTTCTTAGGGGGTTGTAATGATTTTAAGAAATTTGTGGACAAATATGCACGGTCCCCAATCTTGAAAGGTTTAGGATTGCAGCGTTTTTTGTCTGCTTGAGCTTTAAAAACTGCTCTAGCGTCCTGTAAAGATAATCTTATCTAATCTGGCCACTTGGCTTGTAAGTTATTTATCCACTCCTTAAGGGAGGGGACTTCAGGTTCTTTGGTGGGTAGTTCCAGCATGGGGTTGAATTCTTGGCCCGTGGCTACCTGGAATGGGGTGAACCTCGTGCTGTTATGGACTGAGTTATTGTATGCTACCTCTGCAAAGGAAGAAGATCAGTCCAATTCTCCTGTTGGTGTTTAATAAAACATCTTAAATATTGTTCTAATACACTGTTAACTCTCTGTTGAACCATCCGTCTGGGGGTGACTTGATGACGACAACCCCTGGGAGGAGCCTAATAGGTTTAAAAACACCTACCAAAATTTGGATGTGAACTGAACACCCTATCTGAGATAATCCGTTGGGGAGCTCCATGAAGGTGATAAATGTGAATTAGAAACATCTTTGCCAATGCCTTGGCAGTTGGGATCTTTTGGCATGGAATAAAGTGAACCTGTTTGGAAAAAATATCAATTACAACCCAAATGACAGTATTTCCAGCACTTTCGGGAAGCTCCACTATAAAGTCCATAGAAATCTCTTTCCAGGGTGCAGAAGGGTCTGCTACTGTCTGTAAAAGTCTAGGAGATTTTCCTTGTCTTCTCTTTGCAGCAGCACAGGTGGGTAACTTGCAACATAGTTTTCAATGTCCTTTTTGAGAGACGGCCACCAAAATTGTCTTTTGATGAGATGCAGGGTTTTTACAAACCCAAAGTGTCCCACTATTTTGGAGTTGTGGCAGCATTTCATGAGATCCATTCTCTGGCTTGCAGGGACATAAAGTTTATTTTCTACCCAGGCCAGTCCATCTTTGAGTAAACAAGAGTTTTTGTTAGCCTGGAGCCAATCATCCTTAAGTAGTGACTCCTTAAATATTGACGTCGTTGTGTCTTCAGTCGGTGATGATTTTTTTTTCTCTTTTGCCTGAGTGATTACTTTGGCTGCTAGTTGGGTCGGTTGGATCATTGGTTTTATAACCTCAATCTTTTTGCTGTTGTATTGGGATTTTCTGGACAGTGCATCTGCTAAGAAGTTCTTTCTCCCAGGAAAATATTTGAGAGTGAAATTAAACCGTTTAAAATATTGAGCCTACCTTGTTTTTCAGAGAGTTTCTGTGGATTTCTCAGGGCTTCTAGATTTTTGTGACCAGTCCATACTTCAAAGGGGATTTGGTTTCCTCCCTGGAAATGTCTCCAAGTGAGCATTGCCCACCACACAACATATGCCTCTTTCTCCCACATGGCCTATCTTTGCTCGGTTTCTGTCAGTTTCTTGGATGTATAAGCGCATGGTTGTAATTGTCCATTTCCGTTCTTTTGGAGGAGGACTGCTCCAGCTGCAATATCACTAGCGTCTGCTTGGATGACAAAAGGTTGTTCGGGATCTGGGTACTTAAGAACCGGTTCTGCTGAGAATAGATGTTTGAGTTTTTCAAATGCTGCTTAGCATTCCATTGTCCAGATAAGGGGTTGCCTTGGTTTGGGTTTCTCCCCCCCCCTTCATTTTTAGCAAGTTCGTGATGGGGGGGCAATGTTTGCAAAAGCTGGAATGAATTGGCGATAAAAGTTTGCAAACCCCAGGAAGCTTTGCAGTTGCTTGAGGGTATGAGGTGGATCCCAGTTGATGACAGCTTTTACTTTCTGTGGGTCCATCTCTATTTCCTCGTGGGATATTCTGTACCCCAAGTAGTCAATTTTTTCTTGGTGGAATTCGCATTTAGAGAGTTTTGCATATAGTTTAGCATCTAAGAGTTTTGTGAGGACTGCATGAGTAGCTTGATGTGTTCTTCCATCGTTTCCATGTAGATTAAAATATCAAGATACACTAGAACCCCTTTATATAAAAATTCATGAAGGGTTTCATTGATCAATTGCATAAACATGGCAGATGCTCCTTGCAGTCCAAAAGGGAGCATTTTAAATTGGTAGCATCCCAATGGGATGTTAAAAGTTGTCTTCCACTCATTACTCATTACTCTGATGTGGTAATATGCCTCTTGTAGATCTAACTTTGAAAAAAAAATTCCTTCATGAGGGGAGTAGATACATATTCTCTATGCAAATTGAATTTAATCTTTTGTAATTCACACACAAACGTCCAGAGCCATCTTTCTTTTCGCAGAATAACACTGGGGCAGCTATTTTTGGTTGGGTGGGTTCGATGAAGCCCCTTTTTAGATTTTTATCAATAAATACTCTGAGTTCTTTTAGTTCTCTGGGAGACATGTAGTACATATGTGGTTTTGGGAGTTTAGCCCCTGGTAGGATTTTGATAGTGCAATCTGTGGCACGATGGGGTGGGAGTTCATCACAGGCTTCCTCGCTAAATGCTTGGGCCAGATCCTGGTACTTATTGGTGATGTAAATGGGTTCAGCCAACTGTCCGGTCATGGCTGACTCTGTGTTCTTTGTTCCTCTCTCTATCCTTTACTCTGAGCTATTTGCAGATATTACGTCTCTCTGGAATTGTATGGTTCCTCTCCTCCAATTTATTTTTGGATTCCATTTCGACAACCATGTGGGACCTAGGACTAGCAGTCCTTCCATCCCTGGGGCTACAATGAATGAGAGCATCTCACTATGGTTTTAGTCTTATTTTCAATGGTTCTGTGACAAATCTAGATGGCTCCCCCCCGCTATCATTCCATCTAATTGGCAGAAGGCTATGGGGCTTCTCAATCTTTTTAGTTGGATTCCCAATTTCTTTGTTAGGGAGGGTTGATCAGGCAACGGGTGCACCCTGAATCCAGTTGTGCTGCAACTTCCCTTCCCTCAGCTAGGGATGAACAGTCTTAGAGGTGGAGTGATTGGTTCATTTGGGTCGCTTACCAGTGGGTCATCTTCCGGATCGCTTTCGGACTGGCTCAGGTCTCCAAAGAACGTTCAGATTTTGTCCTCTGGGTTGGGGGATGATTGGAATCCCACAGCTTCTAGGATTCTCAGGCCAGTCTCCTTTCTTCAAGGGCTGGGTGTTCCAGGTCTTTCCCGCCCCCCCAATTGGTGGTCTGGCTTTCTGGCAGGGATTTTTGAATGGCATTCTGCTGCACGATGTTCCTCCTTTCCACACTTAAAACAGCCAGACATTCTTGGAGTCATGGTGGTCTGGGGTTTGAAAATTTCCCCTGGGGTAGGGATCTTTTCCAAAGCTTACCACTGTGGTACCGATTACAAGTCATGTCAATCTCTGCCTCGTCTGCCATCGGGTACCATTCATGCAGGAGGTTTGGGGCCCCTCGGGCCAGGCAGGCACAGTACAGGTCATCATTTAGTCCATCTTTGAAGCAACAGACTAGGATATCTTCTGGCCAGTCGACTCGGCCAGCCAGGTCATGAAATTTATTGGTGTATTCCACTACCAGGTGACAGCCTTGCTTTATGACTCTGATACAGTTGTGGGCTTTTCTTTCGGCAAGGGGGTCTTTGAAACAGTGGCATAGGGCTGTCATGAAGTGATCGAGGTTCCTCAGTTCTGGGGCATTGACGTTGTGGAGCATCACCATCCGTCTGGCTGCTGTTCCTTCAAGAGCCAGGGTGACAACTTGTACTCGGGACCCCGGGGTTGGGAAATTCTGCCCGTATTCTTGCATGTAGTGAGCGCTTGCGCCAGGAAAAATCCCAGTTTCTGGGGGTCTCCATCGAATTTTTCTCCCAGGGGTGGGACCTTCCTCTGCAGTTGTATGTCTCTGGGTTGGCCAGGGTGGATCTCCTGTTCTGCGGTGATAAGGGGTCGGGTCCCTGGTATGGTTGCTGGTTCTTCTACTTGTCCCAGTCCCCGACCATTCTCAGATAGATCCAGGGTTGGCAGCTCAGGGCCCCTCAATTCCTGGTTCTCTCGCCCCCCTATGTTAGTATCCTGATGCATCTCTCACATTGAGGTCCTCCATGGCTTCCCTCACAAGGCGATTTATGTGCCATTTCAGTCAGTCATCAGCCAGTGGTTCCTCGATCCACTCTTCCTGATCCGATAGGGCCTCCAGCTCCAATTTCCACCTGGGTTTACGATTACCCTGGGTGAGGGTTACTCCCTTGGTTCTTCTGTCCCAGCTGTCTCTCTTTCCTACGCCTAGAAACCACCGGGGCTTTGCGGAGGCTTCGCAGGTAGCTTCGCTATCCTTGATGGGGTGCATCGAGTCAGTATCTGACTGGGTAACTGTCGACATTTCTCCCCAGCATTCGGCTTCTCCTTGCATTTTGCTGTATTCAGACATTTTTCTTCTTTGCAGGGTCCCCTCAGTAAACCGAAGGTTCTTTTTAGAAAAAAAAATTCTCTCCAGGCTGACCTCTATTGCAGGTGCTGCTTTATGTCAGGCTACAGAACTTTTCCCATTCAATTAACAAGAACGAACTTCTGAAAACCAAACGTATCAAAAAGAATCCTTTATTGAGATGAGAAAATTCATGTGTGGATTTAAAGCAGTGTCTAAGGTCTCTCAGGCATGCAGAGATAGATAAGGGGGTTTAAAGCCCCTCCCTTTATCTTGATGTGTATTTAGTAAAACAAAGAGCCAACATGTTAATTCCCCCACCTCCTTTTTAGAATGATCTTTTTCAGAGTTTCCCAGGGCATACCTAATACCCCCACCCCCTTTTTAGAATGATCTTTTCCAGGGTTTCCCAGGACACATCTCACTGTGGAATTTTTATGGTCTCTTCATCCCCTGGCTGTCTCTTCCAGAGGTAATAGGTTCCAGCCATCTGGGTTTCATTGTATCATGTGCAGGTTATACAAATTCGATATAAGATCAAATATATTAAGGTTACATCAAGAAGGATTTCTTTATCAGTCCCCCCCTTTTCTTCTTCCATTGAAGAAATGACAGATACACGGATCTGACACTTGTCCCAAATCGTATAGTTACGCTCCAGAGCCGACAACTTTCAGGAATGGTAAGTGCAAATGAACAAGGTGCCTGCGGGAGTGTAGGCCTGGAGGAGCACTGCACCAACAGCCATCTTGGAAGCATCTGTTTCCACCACAGACACCTGGAACAGATCAGGGTGTTTGAGGATAGGCTTCGAAGCAAAGGCGACCTTCAGGGCATCAAAAGCTGCCTGCTCCTCAGTACCCCAATGGAACTTCTCCCCTTTTTTGAACAGATTAGAAAGGGGAGCAGTCAAGGCAGCAAAGTGGGGAATAAATGTGCGGTAATAGTTCTTGAACCCCAACAGTCTCTGTACATCCTTTACCCACTGTGGAGGTTCCCACGTCTGTAATGACTCAACTTTTTCTGGGTCCATTTCTACCCCAGCAGGTGAAATACGACGACCCAAGAAGTCGATCATGGTTTGTACAAACTGACACTTCTCACGCTTAGCAAACAGGTGGTTATCACGCAAGTATTGCAACACCAGCCGCACATGTTGCCAGTGTTCCTGCAGAGAGTCCGAGTAATTTAAAATGCATCTAGATAAATAACCACGAACTGATCCAATAAATCACAGAAGACATGAACACAGCTGGAGCATTGGTAAATCCAAAAGGCATCATGGTATAGTCAAAATGACTGTACCTCATCCGGAAAACCGACTTCCACTCATCTGCATGAATGCGAACCAGGTAGTAAGCCCCACGCAAGTCCAACTTCGTGAAGATCTTAGCTTGATGAAGCCGCTCAATCAACTCAGGGATGAGGGGAAGTGGGTACCGATTCTGTACTGTGATTGCATTCAAGTTGCGGTAATCACAGCACAGACATAGCTCCCCCAATTTCTTTTTAACAAAAAGCACCGGTGCAGCCAACAGGGAGGTAGAAGGCCAGATAAAACCTTTCTGGAGGTTCTTGTCAATAAAATCCCGCAACATGGCCAACTCCAGTTCCAATAGTATATCCGAACCACTGGCAATTTCACATTGGGCAACAAGTCAATTGGACAGTCATATGACTGATGGGGAAGCAACTGACCTGCCTCCTCCCCAAACACATCAGCAAAGTCCACCAACTCCACAGGTAGATCCAAGTCCACAGGCATAGCCACACACCCTGCACAGGAGTGCAAGCAATGGTTGGCACACTTCCTATCAAGAAACTGCACAGCTCTAGATGACCAGACAATCTGCGGATCATGGGCCTGTAACCACTCCAAACCCAGTACCACCGGAAAATGAGGTACTGCGGCAACATAGAACATGGCTTCCTCCACATGCTGCCCAATATGCATGAGAAGGGGTTTGGTTGCAGCAACCACAGGTCCTGAACGAAGGAGACGACCATCAATCGTCTCCACCATTACTGGCATGGACACCTGTTGCTGGGGAATGAACCACTGCTCGACAAAATGAGCATCCATTAAATTGGACATGGCCCCTGAGTCGACCAAGGCCTGGATCTCCACTGCTCCCTGACCAGGCACAAACACACTCGCTGTCAGCACAAGATGCTTCACCAATGACGACTGGGGTGGACACGTCAAAGATGGTCAAGGATGGTAAAGATGGCGAAGATAGCAGGCCTGAGGATCTTGGAACCTGATCTGCAGACCCCTATAGGCTGGGTGATGCTCATTTCCCGCCACCGCTGATGTCGCTGCTATGGGTGTCTTAGCAGGACACTTGGCCACAAAATGGCCTCAATTGCCACAATAGATGCATAAACCATCATGACAATGCCTATCCTTTTCCGCTTGGGTCAGGCGAGAACGGGCAGCCCCCAACTGCATGGGCTATTCCAGAGGCACTTCCAGCAGAGGCGCTGTCTTGCTGGGAATGGATGCAGTCTCTGTCCGTTGTTGTGTCCATCGCTGCTGAAGCCTACCATCGATACGAAGACACAGATGCATGAGCTCCTTCAGGGTGCGAAGGCATTCAGTGTGCGCCAACTTGTCCAGGAGCTCCGACAACAAACCCTCCTGGAACTAGTCTAACAGTGCTGCCTCATTCCATTGCAAGTCCTGGGTAACCACCGAAAGCTAGCAATATAATCCATGAGCAAGCCATGGCCCTGCTTCAATTCTCTCAAACATCTTTTTGCTGTTTGGGCCCAAACAGGATCCTCAAACATGGCCTGGAACTGATGGCAAAACTCAGCATAATTGTCCAACACCTCATTGGGCTGGGTCAACAGAGGCGTCGCCCAACATGCTGCAGAGCCTGACAACAAACTAATCAAAAACCCCACCTTATCCCGGTCAGTGAGGAAGTTCTCTGGCCAAAGGCTCATATAAAGCTGGCACTGCCCAAAAAATGCTGGAAAGTGGGCCAACGATCCATCAAATTTATCTGGCACTGATACTGGGCATTTGTGGTGTGGCCAGACAGCTTACATCTGCACAACCTGCATAGTCAAAAGAGCCACTTGCTGGCTTAACTGGGCATTGTCTGCTCTGAGCTGATCCATGGTCACCCCACGAACAGCAAAAGCAAATTGAAGGGGTGGCTGGAAACAAAATGTGAAGACCCAGAGGGTAACACAAACGTAACAATATCCAAAACGTAAATAAATGTCCTTTAATGCCTCCAACTTGGCCCTTCTGTTCAGTTGGAGATAAAACGTATTCAAAAATAGTCTTCAAAAGAAAGCAAAACAGTCCAAACTTAATGAGCAGATAGAGGTGAAATAAAAAACCAAACAAATTACAATGATGAAATTTCCACAATGAAACACAAGTATTTACCAAATTCAAGGAGATGAGAAGGCACAGTCTGTTGGAAGGATGCCAGCCAAGATAACTTCAGACCAAAATAAAACACGCTTTGTTTCCAGTGTTTGCCAATACGCAGATCCAAACTCTTACGCAGTTTTCTCACCTGCATCCCATGAGGAGGTCAAGGCCCTCTCCTCCTGAGGAGACCACGTTTCTCCCTCATCCTGTCCTCCCTGCATGCCCTAGGATGGATAAGTGATGGGCCTGGGTCCTCCTCTGACTGCTCAGCCGACCTCTGTCCTTCCCCAGCCTACAACCTCTGGAGCCACACTTCCATTCCCTGTTGGCTGTTCCTCCTCTCCCTCAGAATCAGTCTCCACCAGGGGTATGACAGCATCTATATTAAGAGGACAGCCTCTTTTCGGAAATCAGAGTCCCTGTTTGCATCTTTTCAACTATTCACATTGGTTAATATGGTCACAGCATCAACAAGAGGCTGGTGGATACAGGCATGCATCGCCAAATCCTATGAGCTTCAGGCTCTTCCGTTGCCTCGGCAAGTGACAGCCCACTCCACTAGAAATGTGGCCACTATGGCAGGCCTCCACTGAGGAGATATGCAGAGCAGCAATGTGGCCCTCCCCATCACCATTTATACGGCATTATACGCTGGACACCTTCCCTTCTGCTGAAGCGGCTTTTGGCAAATGAGTTCTCCAGAAGGTGTACACAGACTTTGGAACTCTGGATCAGGCTGCTATCCACCCTTAGGACGAGCCAGCTTGGTATATCCTATCCCTTGGATTCTCCTCGGCACACTGGAGAAAGGACACTGGTGTGCTGAGAGAGAATGCAACCCTACTCTGGTAACTATCTGGTCCAGAGTCCAGGAGTGGCCAAGCCAAGCCAGGAAACGTGTTTAATTCAATCATTACACCCTTGTCGAAAACTGAGGATGCAGATGCGAGAGGCATGGCTACGAAAGATTGACATACCCCCTAGATTGTATGTTCAGTCTGCAGATGACTGATTCTGTTCCTTTGATAATAGAATCCCCAATCACCAACACTCATATTCCTTTTTTAAAGGGTGCAGTCTGGGGTGCTTTTCTATTTATCCCAGGTGAGTTTGCTGATGTGACTCTTTTTAGGGATGTTGGATGATGTCTCTTTTCTAAGTGTTTCCATGTTTTCTTTGAGGGCGAGATTCTGGGGTCTGAATATTTTCAACTAGGGGGGAGAAATCAGTTGTTTAATTTTAATGGGCCTTCTTCTGATTGGGTTAGATTGGGCAGCAGGAATTTCTTAGATATGTACTGCTTCTTTCTTTAATTATTGTATTTCCTTCTATGTATGACATATCTCCATTTGTCTTCCTCCAAGGTTTATCAGCAGGGTCACATCCTCTGGGAGTTATTTGTTCATTATTTGGTTCAATTTGGGCATAGTTTTTCTGCGTAGGTTGGTGTTTGGCTAGAACTGCCTCTAGATCTCTTACTTATTCCTCTAATCATTCATATAGCTTACATTTAATACATGTATAATTTGGGTGTTCTTTGGGCATAAGCACATACATGGAACATATATTGTGTACCACAATAGTATTAGTTATCTGATCCGTGAGTTTGTTTATTTTTGCTGGTTCTTTTAAAAGTAGAAAGTTTTGTATCTTTTTTTTCCTATTCTTTTTTTTTTTTTGCCTTTTTGTGCTTGTTTTTATAC
Source organism: Pseudonaja textilis (assembly GCF_049901715.1). Taxonomy (NCBI): domain Eukaryota; kingdom Metazoa; phylum Chordata; class Lepidosauria; order Squamata; family Elapidae; genus Pseudonaja; species Pseudonaja textilis. Next base: position 58,437,005 of record NC_142008.1, on the reverse strand, counting down.
CTTGTTATTTATTTTACTTGATTACTATTATGTTAGTTTTATTTATCCCTTTCTTCCCTATATTTTTAAAAAGTTTTTGAACTCCAGTTCCTCCCTAACTTATTAATTAAAATTTGCCTTATTTGACTGATCTTTATTAATCCTATTCTTGATTTCTAATTTTCCACTCTTGTCATTATTTGCCTATTTATTTATCTTTTATTTTCTGTCCTGTATTTATTTTTATTTTCTCCCTCTCATTGTATTTTATTGTATTGATATTTTATTCTCTCTCATATTAATCTGACTGGATTTCTAAAACAAATATTTGACATAACAACTATAATAAACTATTAAAATTTTATGTATTTTATGTATTCTATCATTTTAATTATATTGCTACTACCACTTTCACAGAATATTGCTTGATAAATGCCCATTTCATCCTGAATTTGAAATATGTCTCTATTGCCCAATTGTTTTTCTTCCCACAGAATATTATCATAGAAATACATTTACTTTTCAAATACTTCCTAAGAGTTACAACCAATATTTTTCCTATATATAATTTCCTAATTGTTTTTATGGCAGGGGGCCCTGAGGTAAGCTGGTGCAGGGTACATGGGGCAGCTCCTCTCTCCTGCCTTACCTTATAGCTATGGCACCGGCATATCGCTCAGCTTCCTGTTTTGATGCTGTGCCAATGCCAGAAGAAGTGGTCCAGTGATCTCATGGGATCTTGTTGAATGGAGCTGCCGGAGCCACCACTAGAGGAGGGGGGGGATTGAAAGTTTTCCCTTGTTTGACTTTCCTAGATATAAGAGAGAGGAAGAGACAGAATCTTGAAAATTTGACAGTTTCCTTTTAATTATACCTGTATAACAACAGAGTTCCAGTTCATGTGAGATCTTTTTCTGGTTCTGGCCACCTTAAAAATGTGATACCTGATTTGTGTGTTGAATTTCTAGATTTAGGAACTGAGCCATAATCAGCTTTTGCTTACGATTGCCATTAAATTTAAATATTTTGATGAAGAAAAATTATTTTGAAATTGATTCTAGAACATTACTAAGTATGTCAAAATATAACTAAGTATTTCTTTAATTATTTAAGGAAAGAGAAAAGTAAGGTTCTTGAAAACCATTACATTAACATTGTTGAATATTGCTTTGCAACATTTGACATGTATTCTTACCATAGTAAACTGAAAAATTATTTTAATCAGACTAGTTCGATACAGATAGTGATATCTTTGCTTATTAAACTGATATAGTGTTATATGTAGCAATAATTTATATATATATATATTGTCAGTTACACCTGAGAAAATGAAGAACAGAAGAGACTCCATGTTTATCCGAGATATAACCTATAAGAAGATTACTGGACAGTTATATAACTGTATCTAACAAACATGTTTTGTAACTTGTTGGGTTTTAAAGTAAAATGTCATGTTCTTGGCTGGAATGGGGGTTTGTACTTTTGGCTTGAGAATTAATGTTAGAGATGCTGGGTCACCCTGACAAAACGGAAGCCTGCTAATGATCCATTGTGCTTCAATGGACATAACAGGAAGACATAGCAATGAGAACAAGTGTGTTCTCCAAAGACAAGGAAACAGGTGTTACACTATGGGTGTGGCATAGGGAGATACATAGTTGGATAGATTGTGAACCCAGGAAAGGGGCAGAGACTGTATATTTAAACCTGTATATAAAACCTAGCCCTCCTGGGAAAATGTCTTCTGCCATGAGCAGAATTCCCTTTTGCAAAAGCTTAATAATAAAGCTCTTGTTCACTGTCTCTGGTTGTTTTTGTGATTATTATCACAATTGGCACACAAACAGGGACTCGAAGACATCCAACTTGTCGCTGGTGGAGGTGAACTGTCTGTAGCTCGGGGGGGGGGGGCACCCATGCTGATTTCAGCGGATGGTGTAAGAGAGCTCACCTTCTCTGGATTGTGAAGTTGTTCTTCAAATGTACTGCTGGAGACCCTGAACAAGGAGCTGAATGAGGAAATAGCCCAAGCAGAGAGCACCGGTGCCCAGGTGGGTACATAATTAAGTCTCACTGGATGGTCTGTGCCTCCTTGAACAATTGATGGTGATGTGTGCATGACTGAGTCTTCCTTTTGGAAGTGCAGAGTGGTTTCTGTTAAAGGAAACAAGTAAAGGAGGGAATAAAAGTCTTGGGTAGAATATGGGGCCCCAAAATGGAATGTTTGTTAAGGATCCTGAAAAAGAAGTTCCATCTAGTCCCCCTCTTCCTCTCTGGGGAGGTTATTACGTCTATAGAAGGAAGTGACAATGCTTAGAGACAGGTAGTAAACCTTCTGTAGATTAATGAAAATTAAGAACACTGGGTGTGACTTTGAGTAAATGTGAAATGTTCACAAAAACAATTAGGAAGTGAGGTTAATCACTGCTGTTATACGTGCTAGGAAGAAAAGAAACTACAGTGATATCTTGAGATAAATCTTTTTTTTTAAAAAAAAAACAATTTTATTGGTTTTTTTAAAAACAAACAAAACATAAAAACATCAGCTCTCTTCCATACATATATACAAACAGTGTGTCGGTTGGTTCATCAGTTTTGTGCATTCATTTCGTAGTCTCAATTACGGTTATGTTACATAATAACTCTTATTATCAATCCAAACTTATATGTCCTCATATCATTATTAAAAAATCATTTGACTATAATTTTATTCATTCATACTTTATGAGATAACTATAATTTAGGTAATTTATTCTATAACAAATCATATAATCATACCAAATCTATCCTAAAAAACACTTTATAGATATGATGTCAAATAACAAAAGAAAAAGAAAAAGCAAAGATATTCCTTATTATCTAACATTCTAAATATTCTATTATTGTATTTTATCATCCAACCATTGATAGAAAAGGTCCCAAATTTTATAAAATTGTTTATCTTCTTGCTCTCTAATTTCAAATGTCAATCTACTCATCTCAGCACATTCCAATATTTTCTTAATCATTTCTTCCTGCAATGGAATTTTCTCATTTTTCCAATTTTTAGCAAATACAATCCTAGCCGCAGTTAATACATTTACAATCAGATATTTCAAGTCTTTACTGTATGCATCTGGTAAGATTCCCAATAAAAAAAACCCCGGTTTCAAATCTATTTGTTTCTTTGTCATTTTTTCCAACCATATGCGGATTTTAGTCCAATATTTTCTAGCATCCTCACAAGTCCACCACATATGGTAGTATGAGCCAGGTATCTGATGACATTTCCAGCATTTTTCAGATTTATTCTTGAACATTCTTGCTATCCTTGTCGGGGGAAAATGCCACCTGTAAAACATCTTATACAGATTTTCTTTATAAGCTGTTGACATTGTCATTTTATAATTTTGCGACCATAGTTTTTGCCATTTCTCTAAATCAATCCCATATCCAAAATTCCTCCCCCAAGCAATCATAGTTTCTTTAACTTGTTCTTCCTCTAGCTTAATTCCCAATAAATAACCATATAGTTTTTAAATCACCTTTTCATCAGTACCTGTCAAAATCTTATCTAAATCAGTCTGTTTATCATAAAATCCCTCTGTTTTAGAATCTTCATCTTGAATGTATTTGCACATATGAAAACCAATTCATCTTTATACCTTGTTCCTCTAGATTTTGTATCGATTTAAGTTCACCCTTTTCATCTAATAATTCCCCATATCTAACTGTTTGTTCCTTCTTATAGATTATAGGATAGGAAATTGCTTCAATAGTCAATAATCAAACTGGAATTTTCAGATAACATTGTTTTTTTATCTTCTCCCAGTTTAACCACAAAGGCTCCCGTATATAATGTCTTCTAAAATAACCCTGTGTTTTAGTTCCCTTATACCATAAAAAAGCATGCCAACCCAACAACAAATCATGACCTTCTAGTGTCAACAATCTAGTCTTTCTTAGTGTTATCCATTCCTTAACCCACATCAAATTTGCAGCTTGGTAGTACAGCTCCCAATTAGGCAGGCCAAAACCTCCTCTAATTCTAGCATCTTGCAAGAGCTTTAGCTTTATCCTCGCTTTCTTACCTTGCCATATATACTTCAACACAATTTTATTTAAGTCCTGAAAATAGTCTTTTCCGAGCCTAATTGGTATTGTTTGAAACAAAAATAAGATTCTGGGTAAAATATTCATCTTGATTGTTGAAATTCTCCCTATTAATGACAGTTGTAAGTTTTCCCATTTCTTCAAATTTAAGCTATCTGTTGTTTAAGTTTAATATAATTCTCTTTTAATGTACTACATCTTGATGTCAAGTATATCCCCAAATACTTGACCTTGTTCGTAACTTGGATTTTCAACAGGTCTGCCAGTTCTTCTCTTTGTCTTAGTAACATGTTCTTTGACAAGATCTATGTTTTATCTTTATTTATTTTCAAACCAGCCACCTCACCGTATGTCTCTATCTTTTCCAATAGCTTCGGAGCTGTTTCTAAAGGATCTTCCAAAATAAAGACTAAGTCATCCGCAAAGGCTTGCAATTTGAATTCTTCCTTTTTAATTTTCATTCCTTTTATATTTTTATCTTCTCTAATATTTCTATTCAACACTTCCAAAGTCAATACAAATAGCAAAGGAGATAGGGGACATCCTTGTCTTGTGCCTTTTCTTATATTAATAGAGTCTGTAAGTTCTCCCTCCATCATTACCTTTGCTGTTTGCTCATGATAAATAGCTTCTATTGCTTGGATAAATCTTTTGGCAAAACCCATCTGTTCCAATAGAAGTAACATAAATCTCCAGTTCACATTGTCAAATGCCTTTTGGGCATCTAAGAATATCAAAGCCATTTGCTTTTCAGGATGTGCCTCATAGTATTCCAAAGTATCCAGAATTACTCTCATATTGTGTCTAATTTGTCTCTTTGGCAGAAATCCATTTTGATCTGGATGAATAAAATTATTCAGATATTTTTTAAGTCTTTCTGCTAAGATTGAAGCAAAGATTTTATAGTCTGCATTTAATAAAGAAATCGGTCTATAGTTCTTAATTTGCCTCTTCTTTTGGAATAAGTGTAATATAAGCCTCTGACCATGTTTTAGGTATCATCTTCTTTGACATAGCTTCATTCATGTCTTCTAGCAATGGAGTGCTCAGTGATTCTTGTAATATTTTGTAGAATTCTGCCGGGAGCCCATCTGGACCTGGTGCTTTCCCATTATTTTGTTTCTTAAGTGCTTCACTTAATTCCATCATTGTTATATTACTTTCTAACATTTCTTCAGTCTCTTTGGATATCTTAGCTAGGTTAGCATTCTGTAAGTACTGTTTGACTTTTTCCTCATCAATATTCTCTTTCTTATATAGTTGTCCATAGAAATCTCGAATAATTTCCTTTTTCTCCTTATTACCATAACAAACTTGGCCTTGGTCATCTATTAACTGCGATATTTTCCTTGAGTCTTTCTCCTTTCTCAATTTATATGCTAGCCATCTACCTGGTTTATTTGCATCTTCAAAATAATTCTGTTTAGCATTTCTAATTTTCTGTGCCAGTTCTTTCTCTATTAAACCCATTTTATGTTTAGTTATGTCCAATTTCAATTTAATATCTTTTTTCTGTGGCATTTTCTGTAATTCTTTTTCAAGTCTTTTATACTCATCTTCCAAGGCTTTGGTGGCTTGCCTTTTCCTAATATTCTTTTTTTCTTATGTAGTCTATTATCAAGCCTCTAGCATATGTCTTCATTGTATCCCAAACATTCTGCATTGAAGTATCTTCTTTTTTGTTTTCTTTAAAGAAAAAAGCCAGTTCTTTCTCAATCCATTGTATAAAATCTTTCTCCTTTAAAATAGTATTATTTAACGTCCATCTCGATCTTTTTTTTTGTCCCTTCCATTTAATTGTCATTGGGTTATGGTCTGCCCAAGTACTTGTTTCAATATTTGTTTCTTGAACACTAGATATTAATTCTGTTGAGATCCAAATCATATCTAATCTGGACCATGATAAATGTCTATTTGAATAGAAAGTATATTGTTTGGTTTTAGCATTTCTTTCTCTCCATATATCTTTTAAAGTTAATTCGTCTGTCATTTTAAAAAAGGATTTAGGAAGAATCTTTCTATTTTGCTTTACTGTTGTTGCTATATAGTCCAGTTTATTATCCACAATTCCATTAAAGTCTCCCATCATAATTATATTAGCATAGTCCAGTCCAGTCATTTTCATGTGTAGTTTTTTATAGAATTCTTCTTGTTTATCATTCGGAGCATAGATTGCAATCAAGAGTATTTTTATATTATTGTCCATAATTTCCACCATTAATACTCTTCCATCTTCATCAGTGTAAATCAATTTTGCTGGGGTAGCCTCTTTAATATATAAAACCACTCCTCTTTTCTTACATTGAGTCAAAGAAGTAAATATTTTCCCTAATTTTGGCTGTACTAACAATTGTTCATGTTGTTTTTAAATGTGTACTTCTTGTAAACAAATTAAGTCAAACTTTAATTTCCCTAATTTATGAAAAATCTTCCTTCTCTTAGCAGCTGAGTTAAGTCCATTTATATTCATTGTAATCAGTTTTTTCTCTTCCATGATTATATTTTATATGTAGGTTTGGCAGCTTTCGTAGATCTTGGTTCATGTTGGTCTTTGATATCCACCTGTCCACCTACTGCGCCTTCTTCTTTTTCAATCTCCATTTGTTCCTCTTGGAATTCAATTAATGAGACCTCTTTTTCTGCCTCTTCCTCTCTCCTTCCAAAAAATTCTGCGTAAAAAAGTTCTGCTTTCTCAATTGAATCAATTCTGTGTCTCTGTTCTTGCCATGTAAACAACAGTCCTTCTGGGATCAGCCACCTGTAATTCACCTCCTTTTTCAATAGGACTTTGGTCAAGAATTAATATTCTCTTCTCATCTCTCTCACTCTTCTGGGTATTTGTTTTAAAACCAGGATTTCTTTGCCTTTATATTTCAACGTCTTCTCTCTTGCCGCTTGTAAAATTTGTGTTTTGATGGATTTTTTGGTAAATCTGATGTGAACTTCTCTGGGTAAATTATTTCTCATTGCATATCTTGTAAAAACTCGGTATATCTCATCTACTCCATCCATCATCTTTTCCTGTTATTTCCAAAGCATCAGCCAGAATTTGTATCATTATCGCAGCCAAATCTTGTCCTTTTTCTTCCTCTATGTTTTGAAATCTGAGATAAAATTCTGACCTCTCCATCTCCCACTTCAGCATCCCACTTTTATCTTGTTCAACCACTGTTAGTCTGCTATCAATATTTCCAATCTTCTCCTCTCTTCGTTTACCTTCTTCGATTTTTTTGGAGTCTCTCATCATACTTCACCATCATTTGTTGAATATTTTCCACTTTTTCATCAGTCTTCCCTGTTCTTTGTTCTGTGGTGTCTGTTTTTATCTTAAGATCTTGGATTCCTTGCATAATCATCTGTAAAGTTACTTTTTCTTGTTCTTTGTCTTGCTTTAACATTGCCTGAATTAAACGTTGTCCTCCAGATGGTGGGGAGGCAGAAGTAGATGTAGAGGCACCCGGAGGTATGAGTTTCCTACTCATTTTAAATGGTTCAAAATCTTCAAATTCTTTCAAATGTTAATCCAATTAGTAAGGTAGCCAATTATAATCCACAATGGAGATGCCCAATGGTGAAAAGCCCAGTAGTAAAGGAATAAAAAGAAAAAAGAAAAGATTCTTCAGGTTCTTCCAGACCCTAATCCAATTATGAAATAATCCACAATAAAAAAATAAAAATAAAAAGGAGAAAACCCAATAATAATAATAATAATAAAAAAGAACAAAGCAAAAGAAAGATTTCTTCAGGTTCTTCACACCTTAATCCAGTTAGAAAATCTCAATTTTAAAAAAAAGGGAACCAAAATAATCCAAGAGCATAGATAGAAAAAGCAAAAGTCCCAATGGAAAAGGGAAAAAAATAATAATATGAAATTCTAAGGCTTCCCCTTTAAGATAAAAGGCAAGAATAAAAATATTGCTAAAATAAAAGTTTACAGTAATGCTAGTAAGGAGGGGTAGCGGAACTAAAAGAAGATAATAAAAAAAAACACTGCACTTGGTTTAATTGTCCAAGGCTCTTGTTATGACTCTCTTCTCTTCTCCACAAGCTTCAAAGCCAAACCTCAAATATTAAATTGTTGATAGAAGTCCAGAAGAGCACCTGTAATAATATTCTGCCGCGCTCTTCCCTCTATCTTATCAAGTTAAAATGTCCTTGAGTAGAAGTCTTTCACAGTTCTCTCCACTTCAAGTAATATATTTTCAAGCCTCTAGTTGGCAGTGTTACAAAGTTTCTTAATTCTCACTTTCCCCCTCCTCCCAGAAAAGCGTAATTGGGGTTTAAAAAGAACGAAAAATATATACATATATGTTATGACTCCCCTTCGAAATTCAAACGAACAAAACAGAAAGCAGCTGTTTCACAATTAAATCAAATGGAAAGAAGTCTTACAAGATAACGGCTGGCAGAAACCACAGCATAAATCTTTACTCTGTCTGGCAAACCAGTCCTGGCAATAAATCTCCAGTCTCAGAGCTTCTTGCTGTAACATCCTCACTCAAATAGTCATTTTGTTCCTGGCAAAATGTACCAGCCCAGCTGTGTCCTTTTATACTCATTGAGGCAACGTGCTAATTTACTGACTCGCTCTCCTCATTCGCTCCAGCTGATTTTGCCTTCTCAACCGTCTTCTATTTTTTACATTTAACCACAAATTTTCCAAGTTCTCATCTCCACTAGAAGACTCTCTCAAAACTTCCCTGTCACCCATTCCCGGCTGTTGATTAGATAAGGAACCAGAGGAGGTCAAAGGTCCTGACAATTCTAATACATCAGGTCTGTCGCCCTTTGTCACGTCCATCTCCTCATCCTGGTTATCAGTCCAATCAGTAAGCCAGGCCGGCTCATATTTTTCTGCCATGACCTCCTCACTTGAACTCATATCAATAACAGGAGCTGAATCCAAGCCCGGAGCCACAACACACATATATATATACAAAAAGAAAAATAACCAAAGGGATCCTTTAGCCTAAAAAAAAAAAAATTAAATCAAAAGGGAGAATAAGAAAAAAAATATATATATAAGAGAAAATTCAGTCCGGTTATCTACTAAGTAACTAGTCTGGTAGCAAAAAAAAATAAAAGAAATAGCCAAACCTCGCTTTGACGTCTCCCTTTAAAAAATGCCGCTTATTCAGTTTTGTCAAAAATCTCACAGATTTCTTCTTATAATCCGAGTGTCCTTTCAAGCCTCAAAATATTAATAAAAAAAAAGTTTCTCACCCAGCCGACACACTTTCTCTTTCAGCCTCTTCCTTTCCGGAGCTGCCCCGACTTCAGCAGCTTTGGGGCTGCCTCTCTGCTGCCAACAAAAGGGACTTCTCCTGGGTCAACCAGGGACTTTGCGGTGTCCCTGGGATCCACAGGGTATACCCCTCATGATAACCGTCCCTACGGGATGGTTTAGGTCCGTTTGGACCGGCCAGGGGTGAAGATATCGGCTGCAATCTTAGAGCTCGATTGCAAACTGTACCGTCGCGATGCCAGCTCCTCCCCTCTTCCTTAAGAATCTTAAGGATTTATCAGTCCTAAAAAGAATGATTTATTGTTCTTCCCACCTGGGGTTTAGCAGCTAGTAAAAGGTAAAAAAAAGGCCTGTCTAAATGGGAAGACATAGATATTTTGTCTTTGATTATTATGTTGTGATCTCTGTTAAACATTCCTAGATGTATATCTAGAATAATAATAGTGTGAAGTGAATGGGATTGAACTGATTGTGATATATTATTGGGTTGAATTTGAGCTGTGGAAAATGGGTAGTGGTTAGGGCCCAAAATCACATTTTGATTAAAGCCACTCCCTTTCCCACTGCTTGAAGAATGAGCTATGGATGCTCATAATGGTATGTTTGCATGAAAGTTTCTATATGTAATTGTTGTGACTTGGAGGTCTGAACCTGCCTTGTTAGAAGATACAGACTTAAGTAATGAGGGAGAGGGATTTGGCATCGAGATTTGAGCCTGCCTTGCTGGAAGACACAGACTTAAGCCAGGAGGAAGAGGAGGACTTGGCTCTGAGGTTTGAGCCTGCATTGCTGGAGGATTCGGAATCATCTCCCTCCTTGGGACCTTCCTCCCTGGTTGTGCCCCAGGCGTTGGCAGACAATCAGGAGAGCGTGCCGAAGTCCTTGGCTGAGGATCAAGCCAAGGAATGCTGGTTTGATGCAAGGCAAAGACGCAGGCAGAAGTGGGAAATGCAACATAAAAGGAAATGTCAAACCAGGAACTGACTTGAGAGACTGACACGCCCCTCAGGAAATAAAAGAGGGCATGTTAGCTCTGGATACTCGTTCGGGACAATTTGTTTATTTGGAATAGCAGCTTGACAAATTCTCTGTGTGGCGTTTGCCTTTTGATTTACAGTCTTGTTATCGGACTTGGCAGGCAGCTTCTGGAAGACTGCCAAGGACTTATCCAGTCAAAGGAAATCAACTCTATCGTTCCTGGTCCTGTCTCTTTATTTATATTCCTTTGGAGGCTTGGACTCTCACCTCATGGTCACAGGTGAAACAGAACATATAATTATTTCCCAAAATATTCTGGGAGGATGTGATCCTCTAATGATAATAGTACACACATGGTTGCTTAAGTAATTGAGCTTACTGGCTTGTGAAAATTTCCCTGAAATAATTATGATGATTGTTTTAAATAAAAAAATGGAACTTTATGTATGTGATATTGGTTCAAAAGAAAAGTCTGATTGCTGTACAAATGTGATAAGCCCTGAGGCTCATAAAGCAGGGTGTCCCTGAGAACTTTGTGCTGAAAAGTGGCAAGGTTTCAATGTTGTTGTTGTTAAGACAGATATTGTATATAAGTAACCCATGGTGGGAAAGATATTTATGGGAAATATGTGTGATTCAATAAAGCTAGAGAGAGACGAGGTTTGGAAAAATGGATGCATGAACAGAATACTAAGAGTAAATATATTTACTGTGAAGAATATAATATAGAGAGAATACATGAGTGAACTTTTTTGGGAACTAGCGTTAATACATATTATGAAGAGAATATATTTGTAGGGACATGTAAATGCCATGAAAGTGGGGAGAATTTATACATTGTATACAAATAAAGAAAAGAGTTATGCAGAAGCAGATAGTAGAAGGAAGGGATTTGGTCATTTGGCCATTCCAATGAATACAAATAGATTACACTGAAACGTCAGCAGTGGAACATTGAAGTATTTGCTGGTAATAGTAGATCATTTGAATGAATGGGTTATAGTGTTTCTGTGTGCAAGAGCAAGTGCTCAAATGACTGTACTAATATTATAATACCTAGATATGGGTTGGTTGAATCTACTGACAGAGGCACACACTTCACTGTCCAGATAATGCAAAAGAGAATGGAGCAATTGGGGATTAATTGGCAATACCACATAGATATAGAGTGAGTGGAGAGAATGCAACAACCTTTAAAAGGATCAGTAAAAAGGTTAATATTGGAGCTCCAGGTTCTCTGGACGAAATGTTTGCCCTTATCCCTAGAAAAGATGTGTATATTTGTTTGGAATATCATACCTGGAAATTCCATAATATGGCACTAAAGATGTTTTTGTAAAGAACTGTATACTTGGGTTCTCCTTTTCTTTATCTCACATCAGGAAAAAAGGACTGCTAGCTCAATTTGCTGTCTACAGAGATTACCTCCCAAATTTGCTGTCCATAAGTTCCAACCTGATGATTGGATAAAAAAGCTGAGCAAATAGCCAAGCCTGAGGCAGGTTTTGCTGAATCCTGCTGATCCCTGAAACAGCAGTCTGGACAAACGACCCTCTGAATGGACAGTGAAGCAAGGCACATAAAATCCTTTTCAACTTACATTTTAAAGTTACATATATACTTAGTTTATGGAACATTGGGAGATTGAGTTGCTTATTTGGCTGGGACTAATAAACTTTTATATTGTGTTGTCAATCTTATTGAGAAAAAGATAGCAGATTGGTGTAGACGATGGCTGTGGTACAAGATGGAAAAATTAAGAACTGGATGTAAGTCCCCAACGACTGGTTGTAAGTTTTGACATATAAACTACAGAAGTAAGGTGGGAGGGGGCCTAGTCCATTTATAACACTGCAACATGAAGTTGCAATAGTGATAGTGGTTAGTACCTTGTGTAGAGTAGGAATGGAGGCTTTTGAATGGAGGCTAGTTATCCAATGACATGGCAGCAGCTATGTTTCCATACTGAACCTGACTATGAATATTATCAAATGCAAACACCACCGACACTAATTGAATCCACAGCTGACATAAGATCCATGTTGGATGATGGATTACCTTTAGGTAGATATCCAAAGTAGTAATCACAAATCTGATGTAGTCACATAGGGATATATTACGAAGACTGGAAGCTTTGTATAATCAATGTATTGAATTATATGATACTTATTCACCTTCCTATATGGGATTTAAAATTTTGGAGGAAGGACTATTTCTGCCAATATACTGAATTAAGAAGTACTCGATTGAAGCTTATGTTTTTGTGTGGAGATGTTTCATTTATATGGAGAGGTAGATGTATAGTTGGATACCTTTGTTGAGGTAATTCTCCGTTAGGAGAATGAGTGCATACAGGGAGATGTATTGAGAGAAGTGTTGAATAATACACACACAGCACACAGATACACTGTACAGTAAATGTAGGTTTTTACTTTCAATAGCAAAGTTCAAACAAGCAGTCCAAAGTCATTCACAGGTAAGATCAGTCAGTTTTCAGTCCAGGGATAATCCAATAACAAAGTCCAGTGTCAAAAAACAGTTCAGTAACAGACTTGCATCAAATCCATGAATATCAGTCAATTAGGAAAAATGGAGGAATGGCAACTCTCCAACAGAAGGAAAAAGAGACTCACTCACCTTTTCTGAGACTAAGACGAAGACAACCCAGGTTTCTGGCTCCATCTTATGGCCATTTGATGAACCACACCTAATTACAGTTTTTTTCATTCTCTTAAAGATACAGTATTAAAATGCCTATCCTGGCATATATATTTCCAACCCAAATACCTTTTAGGTAACTTATATTCCTAACATTCTCCCCTTTTGGGTAGGACAATATATAGAACCTTACATTCTAAGTCCGTAATCCTCACAGCAAGCCTTATGCTTTATAGAGCCTTGGGCCTTTGTAAAATGATCTGCTATATTGTTTTCTGACATACAGTATTCCAGCTTAATCATTTTACTTTGCACACATTGTGTTACAGTTAAATATCTTAAATCTGTGTGTTTCATTCTTGTCTTAACAGCAATATTTGAAGCCATCTGTATTGCTGATTATCTTCATAAACAACAATAGAATCTGTTACATCAATTCCCATGTCAATTAGTAATTGCTTATACAAAGCTAAATCTGTACATAGTAAAGATAAACATGAGAATTCAGCCTCCATTGTTGACAAACTGAGATGTTTTTGTCTAATAGACCTCCATCCAATCAATGCCTTTCCCAATAATACTACAGTACCCGATGTAGATTTTTGTGTATTTATGTCTGTCGCAAAACTTGCAGCAGCATGTGCAGTTAAATTCAGTTCATCTTTAGGCTCCAAATACAATGCATACTGCATTGTTTGTTTTAGATATCTTAACACACGTTTAGTAGCTTGCCAGTGCCTTTCAGTCTGCTCAGCATTAAATCTCGCTAATTGATTAACACAGTATGCAATATCTGGCCTTGACCAATTACTGAGATAAGATAAACTACCAATCAAGGACTGATAAATGTTTTTATCAAAAATAGGACTTTGAATATCACTATGGCTGAACTCCTGGCTCATTGGTGTTTTAGCCGGCTTACAAAGTTCCATTTTAAAACTTTTTAGTAATTGGTTAATTTTATCTGCTTGTGAGATTTTGTATCCTCCCCTAGTTCTATCTATCTTTAAACCAAGATATTGTATGATTTCTCCTAACTGTTTTATCTTAAATTTCTTTTCCAATAGTGAAATTATCTCAGTAACTTCTTGCTCAGTTTTAGTGATTAATGCTATGTCATCAGCAAATAATAGCAACAATGAAATTACACCATTGCTTTCTTTTTTGAACAAACATGGATCAGCCATGCCAGCTACAAAACCTATCTTAGTTAATTCTTTAACTATACACTGGTTCCACTCATATCCTGATTGCTTCAACCCATAAAGACTCTTTTTCAATTTCCAGCAATCAGTTGTATTATCATTTTTGAGACCTCAAGGTTTCTTTAAATATATAGTGTGTTGCAACGGTGCATGCAGATATGCCATCTCTACATCCAAATGATTTACAATGTATTCCTCCTTAGCTGCCCACACTAATGCTGCCCCTAATGTAGTAGCCTTCAGACTAGGTGCAAACACCTCATCATACTCATTTGCTGTCTGATTGAACCCTTGTGCTACTAACCTGGCTTTATGGGTAACAATCCTATCCACACCTGTCTTAAGCTTATATATCCATTTACACCCTATGGCATGTTTACCTGGTGGTAATTTAACATTTTCATATACTTCCAGGTTTTTTTAATGATTCCAGTTCCTTATCCATTGCTTTCTGCCAAGCAGCTTGATCCTTAGCAGGATACAGTTTTAGTTCGCTATAATTACTTGGAAATGTATTCACTTGGCATACAACACTAGCCTGATATCTATCAGGTGGTCGTGTTACTTGAGTTGAACATTTTGGTAATACAGGGTTTACTGGTGGACTTCCCTGTGCCACCTGCTCCTGTTCTTCTATTTCTTCCTGTGCCTGTTCTCCTACTTCCTCCTGTTCTTCCTCTTTAATGGCTATTTGTGGTTTACTTATTTTATCTTTAGGGACTATTTGGGTGTCAATAATATCATTGCTGGATTCCTGTTCCAGTTTATTCTGCCCAATGTGCTTGAGAAATTTTGCATTAGCACTGCAATAAACATGAGCTGTGCCTTGATCCCAGAATCTAAACGATCTATGGTTGGCCTTATAACCCACAAAAAATAACTTCTTAGCTCTATGTTGCCCTTTCAGTCTTACTTGTGAGGGAATATGCACCCATGCTAGAGCTCCAAATGTGTGTAGGTAACTTAAATTTGGCTTTCTGCCATGCCAACGAGTGAATGGCAGTTCTCCAGTTGTTGTATTAACTACATTGTTTAACACATAATTATTACACATTATGGCTTCACCCACAGTATTTCAGGTAAACCTGAATCAGATAACATAGTACAAGCCATGGGTTGTAATGTTTGCCCTCTTTGTTCTATAAACGAGTTATGTTGTGGTCTGTAAGGTGTAGAACGTTTATGCTCAACACCAGCCAATTTCAACATAGTTTGGAATCTTTTGTTAACAAATTCAGTCCCACAATCAGTAACTAAAGTAATTACTTTTCATTTTTCTCTCTGCAAACCTTAGGCAGTTAAAGAAATGTTGGAATGTTTCTGTTTTGATTTTCATAAGATAGCAGAAACAGTATCATGAGTAATGGTCCATAATACTCAAAATATAGCACACATGTCCTAACCTTGGTTTCTTAGAACCAATTATGTCAGCAAAAACAACTTCTAAAGGTTCTTTGGTCTTAAACCCATTTAGTCTGTTTGCAGGAGTAACCTTACTTTTCTCCTGGCTACAAGCATATACTTGCTACAGGGTTTCAATTTTACTCCCTCTGACAATTTAACAGTTTGTTTGAGCATTTTGAAATTAATGTGCCCTAGACGTCAATGTATACATTCATCATGTGGCTTAACATTGTTATAAACTGAGTTAGCCATCTTCAGTTGATCATCATGTATCACATATAAATCATTTTTTAAAGTAGCAGTAACACTTTTACCCTCTTTATTATACAGTTGTCTCCCCTAAAGGTTATTACATAACCAAGATTAACTAAATCCCTTACTGATAGCAAATTAAATTTTTGTTTAGGTACATATAACATAGTTAAATGTTCATTTAGACAAGAACAATATGCAGTACCTTAACCTGACGCTTTAATCTTCCATCCATTTGCCAATGATACATGTTGTTTACTTGTGGACATCTTTACAAACCTGTTTCTATCTTTAGTAATGCACTGTGATGCTCCACTCTCAACAACCCACAAATCATTGTTTACAGTTGAATTGCTAGACATAGCTAAACTAACATTCTTCTTGGCCTTCTGGTGTTTGCTAGTATTCTGTTGTTTTCTCTTCTTACAGAATCTAGCTATATGTTCTCTAGCCCCACAAGTAAAACATTTCCTAACAGTATAGGCAGTTGAAGATAAATCCTCTTCTTGTGGTTGTTCCTTCCTCAGTTGGTCCCTATCCAGTTGTCTTCTTGCTTCTTCTAACAACCTTCTGGTTATGTCAGTCAATGTCAGTTTATCTCTGGACAGGACTTCCAGTGAAGATACATAATCATCATAACTTCCATCCGATGAGGAAAGAAAGATGTAAACTTGATGCAGCTCTGAAAATATCAGTTCTTTTTCATGTAACTCTTGAAAAGTTCTTTTCATGAAGTTTAAATGAGCTAACATATCTCCACCTTTCAGAAGACGTGCTCTAAACAGTTTACGTGTAAGATGTATCTGTGCACCTACACTGTCACGAACATAAATTCTCTTCAAATTCTCCCAACACTTAGCAGCAGACTCTTCTCCACGAATGTGGACTAGCTGCTGGTCACTCAGTGTTAGTCCAATTATACAAAGAGCTCGTTTGTTGTTCTGTTTAAAGTAAGCAAGTTTCTTGGCATCATCCTCATTTGCTGAATCCCAAGCATTTAGATCTGGTGGGTCTTGAACTACATTCCATAAACCTTCTCTACACAGAAGTAGACTGCACTTCATAGACCAGGAAACATAGTTTATTCCATCCAATCGGGTTATTAGTAATAGACTTGTTCAAGTGTCTTGTGCCATCTTTACCAGGATAGTAACCCGCAATTAAACAGTAAACAGCTGTCTGTATACAGTACTGTGCATTCACACTAACTCTGTTATCTGAGCCTGGTATGGCCTGGGCCCATAACTAGTGTTGAGGTAATTCCCCGTTAGGAGAATGAGCGCATACAGGGAGACGTATTGAGAGAAGTGTTGAATAATACACAGCACAGAAACACTGTACAGTAAATGTAGGTTTTTACTTTCAATAGCAAAGTTCAAACAAGCAGTCCAAAGTCATTCACAGGTAAGATCAGTCAGTTTTCAGTCCAGGGATAATCCAATAACAAAGTCCAGTATCAAAAAACAGTTCAGTAACAGACTTACATCAAATCCATGAATATCAGTCAATTAGGAAAAATGGAGGAATGGCAATACTCTCCAACAGAAGGAAAAAGAGACTCACTCACTTCTTCTGAGACTAAGACTAAGACAACCCAGGTTTCTGGATCCATCTTATGGTTGTTTGATGAACCACACCCAATTACAGTTTTTTTTCATTTTCTTAAAGATACAGTATTAAAATGGTTATCCTGGCTTATATATTTCCAACCCAAATACCTGTTAGGTGACTTATATTCCTAACAACCTTCAAGATCCTAAGGCTCCAATTAGAGCCTTGCAATTTCACTAGCTTATGATTGTGTAAAATATAAGTGTCCAGGAAAAGAAATGGGAGTAAAGATATATAATCCTTTACCTACTGAGGATATGTTGTACTGAAATAGAAGAGATAAATGCAATGGAACAAGTGTTATACCTGGATAGTAGTTTATATTTTTTGGCTTATGCATTTGTAACTGCAATAGAGGGAACCTATGCGATATGCTATATGACAACAGATATAGCAAATTCCAAGAACATAAACAAGTAAATGGAGTTATATTATGATATGATGAGTGATAGTCTTTCTAATGGTGGGGGATTATTTTAGGATACATAGGAGAGATACAAGTATAAAGCAATGTATGCCTGCATGTAAGTTTTTAGTTCGCTGTTGTAAAGTGACTAAGTCTAAAAAACAGGAAATAGCAGGGAAATGCTTAAGTCAGCAAGAGGTTAGGTTTATCTTGAGTGAGACTGATGATCATTTTCAGGTGTAAACATAGTATCAAAGAGGAAAGGGTGAGTTGTTATATGTGGCAATAATATATATATTGTCAGTTACATCTGAGAAAATGAAAACAGAAGAGACTCCATGTTTATTTGAGATATAACCTATAAGAAGATTACTGGATAATTAGGGACTTCCAGTTTGAGTCTCTTTGGCAATAGACCAAAATCCGCGATCGTGTGCGGTTTCGATCTGTGCTCGTCACTGGAGCACCCTGAGCCAGCTGGTTTGGGGGCTAAGCCAGACCATAGAGGTGGTGAAGAGGGAGGAGACTGCCAGCAGGGTCGAGGAGAACCGCATCTCTCCTCCCCAGCTGGCCATTACTCCCTTTCCTGAAGGCGGTTGCAGCAGTGGTCAGAAATGGCTACCTCAAAGAAGAACTCAACCAGAAAAGAATATGCAGGAGAAGAGAAAGTTTTGGCTGACTGGGTCGAACTGAAAAAACAACAATATAAGGTACCCTGGAATTTGAATTATAAAGAATCATTGCTCACAAAGAAGACTTTGAAGCAGCAAATGAGAGAGGGAAGGGGAAGGACTTGTTTTTTTTTTCTTTCCTTCCTCATATTGACAACTAAGAGATTTAAGCAAGAAACCAGCTAAAATCCACTTTGACATTAACAGGCATTTAAACTGAAAATAAAATGTCAAAGGGATAATAAAGTTTTCTGGACTCTCAAAAACTTTTAAAAGAAGGAGAAGAGAGAAAAGGAAAAAACAAAAATGTGGGATCTGGAAAAATGGAGGAGTCCACCTGGAAGTGAAAGGAATTAACAGTGAAATTTTAACAAGATTCCTAAAAGATACATCCTAACTGAAACTTTGTAACAAGATAATAGAACCCCAGGAAGAGAAAGTGGGACAAAAGAAGCAAGAAGAAACTGCTTTGGATTATTTGGTGGTCTTTGGATTTTTAGTTATTGGATCTAAAGGACTAAAATTAATTGGGTGGTGGTTTTTTAAATGGTATCACTCTTGGAAGAATTGAAAATGGAACTTAAAAAACAGAAAGAAGATGCACAAGAAGGAAGAGGTTCTTTTGGCTTCGTATTTCAATTTTTAGAAATGGAGATCCTGAACTATGAGAAACAAGAAATGCCAATAGAACAAGACAGGCAGGACAAAGAAGAAGCCATCTTCAATGACCAAGTAATTCTATGTGGGGAAAAGAAAGGAAAGGGGGGAAAGAGAGCAAAAAATTTAAGATCTGAAACCTCCCCCAAAAAAGAATAGTTTGAAAAGTAATTACAACATTAGCAAGAAACAGAAGAGAGAATTACAGAATTAGAGAGACAAGGGGTCAAAAGGGGGAGGGAGAAAAAGAGGGGGAAGAGGGAAAGGAAAAGAAATTATAAAGGACAGAAACAGAATATAGAGAAACAGGGAAAACATACAAGGATTAAAGGTATAAGCCTATTTAGAAGACACAGAGATAATGGGTGAAATTTTAATTGAAAAGGGGATTCTGCAAGGGTACATAAGATAGTATTGTTATATTAGAAATAGAAATTAACTTTGAAAATATGAAACAAGGGTGATTAAAATGATAAATAAAATACTTATTGTAATGTAATGTAATGTTTGTTAATAAATAAATGAAATAATGAGAAAATGAAATTAGAAAAGGAGGGGAACACTTTAATTATTACTAATGTGTTATAAAAATTTAAGTGAAAAGGAATATGAAAGAAATATGAAAAAAATATGGAAATATTATAAGTGTTCCTAAGGAAGTATATCCTATTGAAAAGAAATGTTAAAGATGTTAAAGATTATAATTAACATTAATGATAGAGTTGAATTGGAATAGAATAAGTATTTTATTATTGTTATATATATATATATATATATATATACCTTCTCTTTAAGAATTTAGTGTGTATTTTAAGAATGTACCAAGCAGAACTCGACTGGGAGTTATGTGTTATATCGAATGTTATAATTGTAAAGGCATAAATTGAAGTTTAAATAAGAGTTGAATGAACAAAAATTAAAAGATACAAAAGAGTCATACTCCAATCAGTAACTACAGGGGAAAATTTTGTTTAATGAGAAAAGAAAATATGTGTCATGCCCCTGGAGGAGACTGACTCTGAGGAAGAGGAGGAGCAGCCAACAGGGAGTGGGAGTGTGGCTCCAGAGGTTGTGGAGGAGGCTGGGGAAGGGCAGAGGCCGTCTGAGCAATCAGGAGGAGACAGGCCCATCCCCTATCCATCCTAGGTCACGCAGGGAGGAGAGGATCAGGGAAAAGCAAGGTCTACTCAGGAGGAGATTACCGTGATCCTCCTCATGGCTTGCAGCTGGGAGCTATGTATATAAGTTTGTAACTACGCAGTTAGCTACGCACTACTGCCACCAAACCAAACATGACACAGTTAAAATGTTCTCAATCATGCTTCTGTAAAAAGTGATCAGGACAGGAGAAAGATATGCTCTCCTCATCTGGCTCAGGTAATGCAGGATGACTTGTGGAGACATCTATTCAGATTGTTAGTTATGTGCAACCCTGGATACTTACTACTGTTGACAACCTCTACAACTGCATACTTGAAACTGAATGGAATATGACTATACCAGCTTTTTCTAAAATCTACAATGATCTCCTTTATTAACATTTAGAACCAGGTTACTTTTATTTGTAAGTAAAGAGAAAGCAGTATTTCTTGAATGTTTATTTGTTAGGTACAAAAATTAAAGATAATGTACAAAAAATAGATATTCTCTGTTGGGAAACCATTTTCATACAATTTATTAGAGGTATTGAAAAAAAAGGAACTCAAA
This sequence comes from Pseudonaja textilis, assembly GCF_049901715.1. Classification (NCBI taxonomy): domain Eukaryota; kingdom Metazoa; phylum Chordata; class Lepidosauria; order Squamata; family Elapidae; genus Pseudonaja; species Pseudonaja textilis. Next base: position 58,416,140 of record NC_142008.1, on the reverse strand, counting down.
CTCTTCCATTTCTAGTTTTCATTATGATTGAACCAGTCCCTCCTGCTCAGTTTCTTCGACATGGCGCAGCATGCCAGAAACAATCATGGATAGTATTTCACAGAGTGCTAAAGTTGCATTGTAGTCTTTCTGTCTTTATTCCTACCCATTTTATCCTTTTTTCCCAGATGTTCACCACTCTGTGTATTTACCTCCATTCCGTTGCCATGGAGACTTTGTATTCATTGAGTTTCAACAAGTTGCCATTGGTAATTTTACTACATTCCCACAGCATCTAGGTAGATAATTTGATGGCATCATGAGAACTCTAAATAAAACAGAACTGTGGAATTGTATTATAACATTCCATATTAATGCTGTCAGACAGTATCACAACCCCAGCAATTTTAAGATGTGTGGACCAATTCCACGAATTCTCCAACCAGCCAACATTGACTGCTTTTAAACTAAAATAACAAATGTTTAAATAAAGCACAAGGAAAATGTTAGTAGCACTGCAACAAAAACAAAACATCCAGTTCTTTCATTGCGGAGCAGCCAATTTATTGAAGTACTGATAGTCCTCAACTTACAACAGATTGCTTAGTGACTATTCAAAGGTACAACGGCACTGAAAAAAGTGACTTATAACCATTTTCACAGTTACAACCTTTGAAGCATCCCCAGGCTCATATGATCAAATGTCAGATGCTTGGCAACTGATTCATACTTATGACTGTTGCTTGTGTTCCAAGATCATGTGATCACCTTTTGCAACCTTCTACAAGCAAAGTCAATGTGGAAGCCAGATTCGCTTAACAACCAAATTACTAACTTATCAACTGCAGTGTTTCACTTAAAAACTGAGGCAAGAAAGGTCATAAAATGGGATAAAACAAATGTCTACACTCAACGGATTTTGGGCTCAATTGTGGTCGTAAGTCAAGGACTACTCATAGTGTACTTCTCTTTCTGTGTTTTGTATATGCATGTTATGTGTGTTAAATATAAAGAAAATGATCCTTTAAAAGAATAATTATCGAAGTTGCTGTCTCGGGTAGTTCCATATACACTGTTCATAACAGTCTTGGGGGCTCAGTGGCAGTAGGAGGCATCAGGATAAGAGAGGAAGACATGTCCCATTGAGCTCAATGGTTCTCACTGAACACTTTGCCTGGTAAAGAGAGACCGAGTTTGTAAATAACAAAGTCTTACTAGAAGGTCCATGAGGTCTTGAGATTCAATCAACTGGGCAACTCTGTGCATAGACCAGGGTAAGAAACAGAGGGCTGTTAAAGCATTACCCTGGTGGGTGGGAAAACCCTTTGTGTCTGTGAGATTTGATTGACAGATAATGTGAGACATACTTGAAGTACAAAGCAAGTGTGGACTCCAGTTCTGTTCACTCACAAGGGAAACAGAGGATGAAGCAGAGGATGGTTTGATTAAACTTGGAGAGAGTGTGGTCTCTAAGAGGTCAACAGAGGAAGCAAACAGGCCCAGAATAAAAAGGGAACGAGATTCCCAGACAATCCAAGCATTCCCCCAGACAGTATTTTAGGGGTGATGTTGAAGAATTAGAAATACAACAGTAAGACTAGAAATAAAGACAATAAAAGAATGTTACAGTATTGTTATTTTGAATGACCAGTATATCCCATTAAAGGGAGTGGCATCTTCTGTCAATGTGTGCTCCTTTCAAAATCCAAGAAAGAAATACCCAGACTCCATGGATCAGAGCAAAGTTATCCTTTTACTGGAGAATGAAAAGGAAGCTACAAATGGAATTCGAAACTGAGAATTTGGTGCGCAGATCACACATACAAAGAAATGGAATTGTTCCCACCCCCAAGTCCAGAAGTCTCTTCCAATTAAAAGTTCTGAATATGATCATGTGGCATCTTCAGGTGGTGATGAGGCCTCTGTCCGTTGACCTTGACATATTTTGATAAGACTTCGCAGCTGCGCAAAAAGGGATAGAGGCTAGCAAGGAAATGGAAAGTTGAAAAGAAGAAATCATATACCCCCTCCTTTTTCTGCCCACAGTAAAGGAATGCAAAACACCTCCAGCTCTCTCCCCCGCCACAATTACCCCTCCCCCATTGCTAATGACAGCCGAAAGAAGTAAGCCTAGCAGTAGAGAAACTAAGGGAGAAATAAATGAGATAGATAGCAGTTAGGGTACCGAAGAGATCTTGAGGCTGACATTCGGACCCCCTAGAAAAAGGACATTAGTCCCTGTAAGAGAGAATAAAAAGATATGTTAAGCATTGCATACATTCCTATGGTTTATCAGGATACTTAGCATAAAATTTCTTTAGCAGTTCAGGGGCTCTGATGTCTTTTTCATTCACCCACTCAGCGTGAGATGGGGAAATGTTTCAGGCTACAAGATATTGTGGCGACCCCTCCATTTCCGAGAGTCCAAAATCTCTTTAATCTCGAAATGTTGTTCACCCTCAATTAACAATGGGACGGGGGGATCGGTTTGGGTCGGTCTCAATGTACAGGTATGTTCGGGTTTTAGCAGGCTAACATGGAAAACAGGATGAATGCAACGAAGAGTTTTTGGTAGAGTCAATTGAACCGTCACAGGATTCACAATTCGCTCAATAGGGAAAGGCCCCACGTACTTAGGACCTAACTTTTTTGATTTCTGAGTGGTTTGCAGATATTTGGTTGAGAGGAATACTTTGTTGCCTACTTGATACGACTTTTGTGGGGCTCTCTTCTTGTCCGCAAACTTCTTATGGGATTGATGCGCCTCATCCAGAGCTTTATGAGCGACTGGCCAATTGAGTTGAAGTTGAGATATCCAGTCATTCAATGACTGGATATTGGGTTTCTCGCGAGGAAGTTCAGGTATGGGTACAAAATCTTGCCCTGTGGCCACTTTGAAGGGGGTAAAACCAGTACTGCTGTGGACAGAATTGTTATATGCCACCTCTGCAAAAGGTAGTAGATCCACCCAGTTGTCTTGCTGATAATTTATGTAACACCGAAGATATTGCTCTAACACCCCGTTAGTCCTCTCACAGGCCCCATTAGTTTGGGGGTGGTGGGCAGAGCTTAAACCCTGGGTGGAGCCTATTAACTTCAAAAATTCCCTCCAGAAGTTCGAAGTAAATTGAACCTCTCGATCTGATATCACACGTTCAGGGACACCATGCAGTCTGTAGATATGTATAATGAACAGTTTGGCTAACGACTTCGCCGAGGGAATCTTGGAGCAAGGTATGAAGTGTGCTTGCTTGGAAAACAAATCGGTCACCACCCAGATGACTGTGTGCCCTACACTCTCAGGTAAATCTACTATAAAGTCCATAGAGATTTCCTTCCAAGGGGCAGTTAGTCTGGCCACATTCTGCAACAGACCTGGCGGCTTACCAGGAGGTCTCTTGGCTGAGGCGCAAACTGGGCAGCTTGCTACATAAGTTTCAATGTCTTTTTTCAAGGAGGGCCACCAGAACTGCCATTTCACCAGGTGTAAGGTCTTCATGAAGCCAAAATGACCCGCTGCTTTGGAGTCATGAGTCTGTTGTAACACTTGGCTCCTCAGTGTTTTTGGTACATACAGTTTCGCACCCATCCAGGCTAACCCATCCCTAACGGTGCAGTTATTTGCATTTGCCTGGAACCACTCATCTGTTTTCAGAGCTTCTTTAAATCGTTCGATCAGGTCATTGGACAGATCTGCCTCTTGTTTCTTCTTTTGCGCTCTGGTGACCACTGGTGCAGCCAGCTGTGTGGTGGGCACAATCGGACTTATCACTTCTTTTCGAACACTGTTGTATTGTGGCATTCTAGATAAAGCATCCGCCATAAAGTTCTTTCCTCCTGGGATGTATTTCAGAAAGAAATTGAATCGCTTGAAGTACTGGGCCCACCTAACTTGCTTAGGAGATAATTTCGAGGCGTTTTTAAGGCCTCCAGATTTTTATGATCAGTCCAAACCTCAAATGGGTGCCTTGCGCCTTCCAGAAAGTGCCTCCAGGTCATTAGGGCCCAACAGACTGCAAAAGCTTCTTTCTCCCAGACGGCCCATCTACGTTCAGTATCAGTTAATTTACGGGAGGTGTAGGCACACGGTTGTAGTGTCCCCTTCTCGTTTAACTGAAGTAAGACCGCTTCTACAGCCACATCGCTCGCATCAGCTTGGATCACGAAGGGGACATCCATGTCTGGATGCTTTAGCACTGGTTCTGCAGCAAATAGTCTTTTTAGCTTCTCAAAAGCGGCTTGGCACTCCATGGACCAATTCAGCGGCTGGCTGGGCTTTGGTTTCGCTTCTCCCTTTGTTTTTAGGAGGTTGGTGATAGGCATGGCTATTTTAGCAAAACATGGGATGAATTGCCGGTAAAAGTTGGCAAATCCAAGGAAACTTTGAAGTTGTTTTCAGGTTCTCGGTGGGGCCCAATCCAATACGGCTCGTACCTTCTCCAGGTCCATCTCGAGACTCTTGGGTGAGGTACGATATCCCAGGTAGTCGATTTTCTCTTGGTGGAACTCACATTTGGATAATTTGGCGTACAATTTGGCAGCCCACAGTTTGTGCAACACGGCCCGTACCAGTTTTACATGTTGGTCTCTAGTCTCCGTGTAGATAAGGATATCATCCAGGTAGACCAAAACCCCCTTATATAAATGTTTGTGGAGCACCTGGTTGATCATTTGCATGAAAACGGCTGGTGCCCCCTGTAGGCCAAACGGGAGAACATTGAACTGGAAGCAACCCATCAGGCAGTTGAATGCAGTTTTCCACTCGTCCCCTTCTTTAATTCGGATTCGGTAGTAAGCCTCCCTCAAGTCCAGTTTCGTGAAGATCTTTCCCTTGGCCAGGTGGGCTAACATGTCCTTCATTAGAGGAAGGGGGTACACGTTCTCCACGGACACCGTGTTCAAATTTCGATAGTCCACCACCAAGCGCTTGGAGCCATCTTTCTTCTCGCAGAACATCACAGGGGCCGCCACTCGAGGTCTGGCAGGTTGGATGAAACCTCGTTTCAAGTTCTTGTCGATAAACGATCTCAATTCCTCCAACTCCCTTGGGGTCATCGAATACATCTTTGGTTTCGGGAGCGTCACCCCCGGTAGAAATTCAATGCTGCAATCGGTTGACCGATGGGGAGGGAGCTCATCGGAGGCCTCTTCGCTAAACACCTCTCTTAGGTCCCAGTACTCTTTCGGGATTTTCTCCTCCCCTTCTATGCGCTCGGCCCCCGTGGAAGCTGTCTCAGCAGGGTTTGGGGGCTTCGGATGGGGATTCTCCCCAGTTTCCAGGGGGGGGGGTTGCTCCTCCCTTCCCGGAGGTTGGTCAGTACGAATCCGTATCCACTCCTCTCTCCAGTTCACTTGGGGATTCCATTTCTGAAGCCAGGGCAACCCCAAGATTAGGGACTGTTCCATCCCGGGAGCCACAATAAAACACAGGGTCTCGCTGTGGGTTCCCATGGTCATCTCTAGGGGCTCCGTTATGAAACGTGCAGGGCAACCTCCTGCCTCAGACCCATCCAATTGGCAAAAGGATATGGGCGTTTTCAAATTTCTCAGTCCAATGCCCATGCCCTTCACTACTTTCATGCTAATTAGGCACCTCGTGCACCCCGAGTCCAATAAGGCCAGCATTTCCCCCTCGGTACCCGAGGTGGGCACCCTTAACTTAATTGGGATGGTAAGGGGCCCCCGGTTAGGACTTACCGGGATGTCGTCTTCCGAGTCGGTCTCACTCTCGTTGGGAGAAGTCGGTGGTCCCAGCTCTTTTTCCGCTGGGGGAGTGACTTCTACAACCTCCCCTATCTTTAGCCCGGTTTCACGAGGCCTGGTTGGGGAGGATTTGGGCTTCCTTCCTGGGCCCCGTCCCTTCTTTGGATCTGGTTTGACTCGACAATCCGCAATCCGGTGGCCCTCCTTCCCACAATGAAAACAGGCAGTAGATTTGGCCCTTGTCATCACCCCTCCCTTTCGTGGTTTAGGGGTCTCTCGGAGCCGGGGAGGGAGCAGGTTGCTCCATGCGGGGCCTCCTCTGCGTCTGCTTCGGGCTAGATCTATTTCCACCTCTTCCGCTAGCAGGTACCACAACTGCAAGTCATGTGGATCCCTTCTGGAGATGCACATGTGGTATACCTCTTCATTTAGGCCATCTTTGTAGGCTTCTATTAGAGCCTCCTGGGACCAGCCTCGGATGCGATATGCCAGCTGTCTGAACTCTTGGGTGTAGTCAGCAACTGATCTCCCCCCTTGAGTTATGGTTTTCATTCTGATCCTGGCCCTTCTCTCCGCCAGAGGGTCTTCAAACCTCCTCCTCAAAGCAGTCATGAAAACATCAAGGCTTCGCAGTTGGGGGGAGTTATCATTATACAAAGTCACCACCCAGTCTGCTGCCATCCCCTCCAGGGTCCTGGTAACACATCTTACTTTGGCTGCTTCAGAGGTGAACTCCCTCTCATATTCTGCCATAAAGCTTCCGACCTGTACCAGGAAAAACCCCAAGTCCTTGGGATTTCCTCCAAACTTCCCATCTAAGGAGGGCAGGTGGCGTCTTCTAGGCATTACCCCCACTGCTGGGGCTCCCCGGGCGGTGGCTGGTTGTTGCGCTGGCGTGGGCTGGGCCAGGGGGGGGTGGCAGCCCGACTTTCCCAGGCTGAACTCGCTCCCTTTTCCCCCTCATATGTTGGAGCCCTGCCGGGTTTCTCAGAGGCATCCATAAAGCTTTTCCCGGCTTGATCCAGCCTGCATTCCATCTCCTCCCCCTCTTGCCACAGCCGTTCCCTCGCACCTCTTCAACTTACAGTGATTCCGGGGGGGGGGGGTCTTCCGGATCTCTCCATCCAACTCCTAACGACCATCTGGGCATCTCAGCTGGAGTTTCTTCCAGAGTAAGGTCAGCTAACAAGTCGGCGGCTGGCATCTCTGGTAACAGCATTGGCTGCCCCCCCACAGCTCCCTGGTCATCTTCATCGCTGGCTGGAGATGACATGATGTGAAACCCCCTCGGAAGAAAAATTGGTGTTTTCTCCAGGTGGGCTGATGGTGAGTTTCGGAATAATGTCAATGTGTGCTCCTTTCAAAATCCAAGAAAGAAATACCCAGACTCCATGGATCAGAGCAAAGTTATCCTTTTACTGGAGAATGAAAAGGAAGCTACAAATGGAATTCCGAAACTGAGAATTTGGCACGCAGATCACACATACAAAGAAATGGAATTGTTCCCACCCCCCGAAGTCCAGAAGTCTCTTCCAATTAAAAGTTCTGAATATGATCATGTGGGCATCTTCAGGTGGTGATGAGGCCTCTGTCCATTGACCTTGACATATTTTGATAAGACTTCGCAGCTGCGCAAAAAGGGATAGAGGCTAGCAAGGAAATGGAAAGTTGAAAAGAAGAAATCATATACCCCCTCCTTTTTCTGCCCACAGTAAAGGAATGCAAAACACCTCCAGCTCTCTTCCCCTCCCACAATTACCCTTCCCCCTGTTGCTAATGACAGCCGAAAGAAGTAAGCCTAGCACTAGAGAAACTAAGGGAGAAATAAATGAGATAGATAGCAGTTAGGGTACCCGAAGAGATCTTGAGGCTGACATCTTCTGGCCAAAATATGGGAGCTATGAAGACTCATTATGCCAAGCTGTAAAGTTGCACGTCAATGGCAAACATATTCTGAGAAAGAGTCAGATTATGCTAGAGACAGTGACACAGATGAAGACTATGTTACATTAAAGAAATGGGGCCCTTGTTATAAAAATAATTCAACAAAAGATGAACACAGACAAACCACAAGCAATAAATCTTACTTTGCTATCAGAGGTTTATTTTATGAGCAATTTAGAACATGAAAAGCCATCATAACAACATTTCTGTAAGATAGTATTTACTAACAACCCATTGCAATAAGGTCCAGAAATGAAACTCCAGAAAAGATAGCTACTATCAGTGGCCCTGATTTGAGATTTTCCCCCTTCTTTTATACCCTTCTTCTTGAAGCCCACCCAGTAGTATGTAATCTTACTGGATGTACTTCCCTATTCCCTCATACTGTCCATCAATTAATACCCACTTGTAGGTATATACCAACTCACTTACCAATTACTACTTTTAGTTCCCTTTTTCTCAATGTCCCAGACATTCGTGATCCAAAATAGCTCTATTTTTTAATTTATTTTTTTATTTTTTAAAAAGACAAACACTAATAAACACAAACATAAAACATCAACATAAAACCATCTTCCAAAATACAGTGTGTCAGTTGGTATATTTCTTTTGTGCAATGTCACAATATCAACAGTCTTCCCTTCCAAACATACATTCATATTACCTAGGTCAACTATGCATATTATAACTATGTTATATTGTGTTATTATTGTATCATTATTAGACCCAACTATAAATTTATATATTCCTTATTGAGCAAATCTCTATTTTGACAAACCTGGGATCATACAATTCATTTCTTATATTAAATTATATAACATCATTGCATCATATTATCTCACATATTAAACTATTCCTTTCAGGGGTGGGATTCTACCAGTTTGCACCTATTCGCTAGAACTGGTTGTTAACATTCAAAGCAGTTCGGAGAACCGGTTGTTAGAAGAAATTACTGGCCTAATCCTGTAAGGAAGGCAGGAAGGAAACATTCGTTGGTGCTTACAGAAACTGCCTCTCCTTTAACCCTTATCACATTCTTGGCAGGACTCCTTTGCTTGTGTGGAGTGACCATTCAAAGTTATAATGGCACTGAAAAAAGTGACTTATGACCATTTTTCACACTTATGACTGTTGCAGCATCCCCACAGTCATGAGAGGCCAGGTAAGGAGATGCATGCCTCAATGTGAGTGATATTGAGTTGGCCAATAACATGACCACCAAGCCATGTCCACCAACTAGGCCACACCCACAGAACCAGTTGTTAAAAAATTTGAATCCCACCCCTGATTCCTTTCCATAACATAGTTTACTTCTCTATTTTCTTATCTAGCCATTGATAAAATAAATCCCAAATTTAATAATATTCTTTATCTTCTTGCTCTCTGATTGCTAATATCAATTTACTCATTTCTTCACATTCCATCATTTTCTTAATCACTGCTTCTTCTGTCGGAATTTTTTCATTCTTCCAATTTCTAGCAAATGCAATTCTAGCCGCTGTTAACACATTTATAATCAAATATGTCAATTCTCTACTGTATCCTTCAGTCAAGATACCCAATAAAAATATTTCTGGTTGTTTTGTCATTTTTTTCAAGCTATGTATGAATCTTAGTCCAGTATCTCTTAGCTTCTACACATGTCCACCACATATGATAATATGACCCAGGTATCTGATGACACTTCCAACATCTCTCCGATTTATTCTTGAACATCCTTGCTATTTATGCTGGGGGTAGATGCCAACTGTAAAACATCTTATACAAATTGTCTTTATACACTACCAACATTGTCAATTTGTAATTTTGAGACCATAATTTTTGCCATTTATCTAAATCTATCCCGTATCCAAAATTCCTCCCGCAGGCAATCACTGTTTCTTTAACTTGTTCTTCCTCCAATTTAATTCCAAGTCAATAATCAATTTTTTTTAATCATTTTCTCATCAGTACCTGTTAAAATTTCATCCAATTCTGCAAGTTCATTATAAAACTCCTCTGTTTTTACTATCTTTATCATACCTAGAATGTATTTGCATATATGTATACCAATTCATCTTAATTTTTTGCTCCTCTAGTTCTTGTTTAGATTTGAGTTCACACTTTTCATTTAAAATTTCACCATATCTGTGTGTTCCATTCTATAAACAACTGGGTATGCAAATGCTTCTGTAGTTGACAGCCAGACTGGAATTTTCATATAATATTGTTTTCTTATTTTTTCCCATATCAACAATAAAGAATCTCGTATATAATATCTCCGGAAATAAGCATGAGTTTTACCTTCTTTATACCATAGAAAAACATGCCATCCCATTAATAGATCATGACCTTCTAATATTAATAATCCAATATTCCTTAACAAAACCCATTCTTTGACCCATTTCAATGCCATCGCCTGATAATATAATTCCCAATTAGATAGGCCAAATCTCTTATTCTAGCATCTTGTAACAACTTAAGTTTAATTCTTGCCTTCTTCCCCTGCCATATGTATTTCAATATTATTTTATTTAAATCCATAAAAAAATGTTTCCCTAATTTAATTGGAATAGTCTGGAACAGATATAGAATCCTTATATATTCATCTTAATTGTGGATATTCTCCCTATCAGAGATAATTGTAGATTCTGCCAGTTTTTTAGATCTATTGCAATCTGTTTTTAAAGTTCAACATAATTGTCTTCTTTCAAAGCTCCGCATCTTGCAGTGAAATATATTCCTAAGTATTTTACTTTATTTATAATCTGAATGTTCAATCCTTCTATCAAAATAGCCTTTTGTTTTCCTGTCATGTTCTTAACTAATATCTTGATTTTATTCTTATTTATTTTCAATCCTGCCACCTGTCCATATTCTTCAATTTTTTGAACAATTTAGGCGCTGATTTCAATGGTTCCTCCAATATAAAAACCAAGTCATCCACAAAGGTTTGTAGCTTGTATTCCTCCTTTTTTATTTTCATTCCCTTTATTTCCCTATTGTCTCTAATATTTCTATTTAATACCTCCAAAGTCAATACAAACAGTAATGGCAACAAAGGACATCCTTGTCTAGTTCCTTTTTCAATACTGATATTTTTCATCAAATCTCCATTAATCATCACTTTAGCAGATTGTTTTTTATATATTGCCTCAACCGCTTTTATAATTTTTTCTCCAAAGCCCATCTGTCCCATTTGTAGTATCATAAACTGCCAGTTTACATTATTGAAAGCTTTTTGTGCATCTAAAAATACCAAGGCCATTTACTTCTCTGAATGAGTTTCATAATATTCCAGAGAGTCCAAAATTATTATGTTATCTTTAATCTGTCTCTTAGGCAGAAATCCATTTTGATCAACATGTATAAAGTTATTCAAATATCATTTAAGTCTTTCTGCCATTATTGAAGCAAAGATTTTATAATCTGCATTTAACAGGGAAATAGGTCTATAATTTTTAATCTGTTGTAAATCAGTGTCCTCTTTTGGTATCAAAGTAATATGTGCTTCTGTCCATGAATCAGGTATTTTAGCTTTCAATAAAACTTCATTCATCACTTCAAGCATTATATTACTCAACAGTTTCTGTAAGGTCTTATAAAATTCAGCTGGAAGATAATCCAGGCCTGGAGTCTTCCTAATATTTTGTCTGTTTAATGCTTCTGTCAGTTCCATCATTGTTATTTTCCCTTCTAACATTATCTTAATATCTTCAGGTATTTGAGGTAACTCTGCTTCTTGTAGATATTGTTTAATTTTTTTCTTCTTCAATATTCTCTTGCTTATACAATGTCTCATAGTACTTTTGTACTATCTCTTTCTTTTCCTCATTTCCATTATGACTCACACCTTGATCATCAATCAGCTGTATTATCTTTTTCGCTTCTCTTTCTTTTTTCAATTTATATGCCAACCATCTACCAGGTTTATTCGCGTTTTCAAAAAAATTTTGTTTGGCACTTCTAATTTTTTGAGCTAATTCTTCTTTTTCTGTCAACTCTATTTTATGCTTAATGACCTCCATTTGTTTTTTGAAAATCATTTTTTGTAGATATTTTTGCAATTCTTTCTCAAATTTCCTGTATTCACCCTTTAACATCTGTTGATTCTGTCTTTTCTTAATATTTCTTTTTCTTGTATAATCTATAATCAAATCTCTTGTATAGGCCTTCATGGTGTCCAATAGATTCTGCAACGAAGTTTCCTCCTTTTTATTCTCCTTAAAGAAGAATGCCAATTCTTCTTCCATTTTCTGTAAGAATTCTTTTTCTTTCAAGATTACATTATTTAAAGTCCATCATGATCTTTTCCTTTGTCCTTGACATTTGACCCATATTGGGTTGTGGCCCGCCCAAGTACTTGCTTCAATATTAATTTCTTATATATTAGAAATTATTTCTGATGACATCCAAATCATGTCAATTCTAGACCAAGATAAATGTCTATTAGAGTAAAAAGTATATTGTCTACCATTAGAGTTCATTTCTCTCCAAGCATCTCTAATCCTAACTTCCTCCACCATCTTAAAAAAGGATTTTGGAAGTGTCTTTCTACACTTTTTGTTAAGTTTCTGTGTTTCATAGGCCAATTTTGTGTCTACTATAGCATTAAAATCTCCCAACATGCAAATATTGGCATATTCCAATTCTACTATCTTCTCGTGCAACGTTTTGTAAAATTCTTCTTGTTTTTCATTTGGTGCATAAATTGCTACTAAAAGTATTTTCAAATTATTATCCATTATTTCCACCATCAAGATTCTTCCTTCTTTGTCTGTATAAATGAATTTGGCCTTAATTGTATTCTTTATGTATAGTACTACTTCTCTTTTATTTTGTTGAGCCAATGAGCCATATAAGTCACCAATTCTTGGATTCTTCAGCATTTGAATATGTTGTTGTTTAATGTGGACTTCTTGCAGGTAGACTATATCTAATTTAAATTTTTCTAACTTGTGGGGTATCTTTTTCCTTTTGATGGGTGAGTTTAATCCATTTATATTAATTGAAATCAATTTCTTTTTCTTCCATTGTTTATATTTTATATGTAGGATTTATTGCTTTTGTTGATCTTTGCTCTCTAGGTTCTCTAGGCTCCTCTCTTCCACCAACTGCTCCTTCTTCTTGTAATATTTCATCTCTTTTTTCTTTGCCTCTTAACTCCACCATCTCCCTTTGGGATTTATCTGTCTCCTGTTCCTGTCTTCTCTCCTCTTCTTTCCCTCTAAAGAATTCATCATAGAATAGTTCTGCCTTCTCTATTGAATCCAATCTATGTTGTTGTTCTAGCCCGGTGATTCCCAAAGTGGGCAGTAAGGGGTCGCTAGGAGGCAAGGGGCCCAGCAGGGGGGTGTTAAGAGGCATCGGGGGGGGGGGGTGTTTGATGTGCCAGCCCTGCAGGCTTACTGACTGCTGGCCACGCAGCCCATTGATTGTTTCATCATTCTATAGCTGGCACCTTGAATGTGGAACTCGTGCGGCAAACCTTGCCAAGCCTGGGGGGTAGAGATGGGAGGTGGTGGAAAGGGGTTGCCTTAGTTTGCAGGCTGCCCTCTCCAGTGGTGGAGGCATGCCAGAAGGCCCAAAAGCAAAACCCTCCCAAGCATGCAGTGGAAGGGGTGGGTGGTCCGGCATTAGGGCCCCCTTCCCCAGAGGAGAAAAAGGGAGTGTGCAGCGCCTGCCTGGCCTCCGCCTCTCCAGCCAGTCAGGCTTGCGCACAGGATGTGGGTGGGTGCAGCTGCAGCTCTCCAAGGTGTGGCTCAGTTTGGTTTGGCTCTACATGGCCGGCCTGGATCTAGAACCTAGCCTCCCTCTGCAACTGGTTCTTTCGACCGCACCCTGCGCTTGCTTGCTTGTTTGCTTGCTTTCCAATTCCCACTCTGGCTTTGCTCTACTTTCCCAAAGTGCCACCGCTGTCTCATTCTTTCTTTCTGTCTGTCTGTCTGTCTGTCCATCTGTCCGTCCATACATCCATACATCCATACAAAAGGTCTGCCTGTCTGCCTGCCTGTCTTCCTGCCTGCCTACCTTCCTACCTACTTGCCTTCTTTCTGTCTACCTACCTACCAATGTAGCTCGCTCTATCTATCTATCTATCTATCTATCTATCTATCTATCTATCTATCTACTTATCTACCTATCTATCTACTTACCTACCTATCCATACATTCATCCAAAAGGTGTGCCTGCCTGCCTACCTACCTACCTATTTACCTATTTACCTACCTGTCTCTGCCTCTCTCTCCATCCATCCATGTTCGAAGTGCCAGCCCTGCAGGCACATTGAGAAAGTAGAGCAAAGCCAGTCTGGGAGGGAGGGAGGGAGAGAGGGTGGGAAGGAGGGGGAGGGAGAGAGAGAGAGACCTGATGCATCAGATTGAAATCAGGCCTAGTTTAAACTAAGGCCCTTTTCCACATTGAAACATCTTTGGGTTCTATTAAAGGTTTTGTGGGTGAAACATGGTCAAGACTATCAGGAAGTTCTCACATTTTGTTGAGGCTTTAAACAGGATCCATTGGACCAGATCTCCACCCTAAAAATTACTTTTCCCCAATGTATTACAGTGTCAATTCTGAAGAAAGCAAAACCAAAATGTACTGGTAAATTACAAGTAGAACACACACACACACACACACACACACTCCCTTCTAATCCTGCCTGAGCAGGTGATTGGACTAGACTAGATATCTCATTATCTTTCTCCTCCCTCCCTCTCTTCTTCTTTATTTCTTTTTCTTTCTGTCCCTTCCTTCCATTCCCCCCTTTCTTTGTCCCTTTTTCTTTCTTTCTCTTTTTCTTTCTTTCCCTTTTTCTTGTCCTCCTTCTCTCTTTCTCTCTCTCTTTCCCTCTCTCAGGCTCATTCCATTGAATTGACTTGCTTGGGCAGGTCCCTCTGGTGCAGCGGGCTCAATGGGGTGGACCTGCAGGGCTGGCACCTAGAACGTGGCAGTGCCAGCACGTTTGAAAAATAGAGCAAAGCCAGAGGTCAGTAATTTTTGCTGCAAAGAATCACAAAAGCTTCTGGATTGTGCACAAGAAGGGATACACATGTCAATGCAATTCAGCAACATAAAATAAAGAGATACAAATAAAACAAATCAACAAGAATCGGCAAAGCATCTCTGATTAGATTTTATTCACTACTAGAATCTAATCAGAGATGCTTTGCCAATTCTAGTCCAATGACCTGCTCCAGCAGGGTTAGAAGGGAGTGTGTGTGTGTGTATGTGTGTGCATGGCTGTCAAAACTCCAAAACCAGGTCAAGTATCTCTGAGGAGGCCAGTCATAAATTAGAACACTAGCTAAACAACTGGCCATTAAGTGAGGACCACTTGTTTGCCAGTCGCCTGGCCATGCCCACCCAGTCACATGACCACCAAACCACACCTACTCAGTCATGTGACCAGCAAGCCATGCCCAGCCAGCAAGCTATGCCAGCCAGTCACGTGACCAGAAAGCCACGCCCACCCAGTCATGTGACCGGCAAGCCACTCTCACCCAGTCATGTGACCAGCAAGCTACACCCTCAAATTAGGCCATGCCCATAGAAATTTGAATCTCACACCTGAGTGGGGGGCACCGAGGATGAGTTTGTAGCACCAAGGGGGCGGTGGACTAAAAAAGTTTGGGAACCACTGTTCTAGCCAAATAAAGGTTAAATCTTCTGGAACCAACCATCTATAGTTCACTTCTTTTTTAATTAATATTTTCATCAAGAATTGATATTCTCTTCTCAACTCTCTCACTTTCCTTGGTACTTATTTCAGGACTATTATCTCTTTTGCTTTATATCTCAATGGGTCATCTCTAGCTCTCTGCAATATTTGTGTTTTAATTGCTTTCCTCACATGGACTTCTCTTGGTAATTTATTTCTCATAGCGTATCTTGTGAATACACAGAATACTTCATCTATACCATCCGTCATTTTCTCTTCAACTATCTCCAGGACCCCTGCCAAAATTTCTACCATTATTCCTGTTAAGTTTTCTCCCTTTTCTTCTTCAGTATTCTGGAATCTCAGGTAGAATTCATCCCAGCCCAGCATTTCTTTGCCCTTGTCCTGTTCCACCATTGTTAATCTACTATCTACTTCTCCAACTTTTTTTTATCAGTCTGATCTCCATGTTGTTCTATTTTTTGAAATCTCTCTTCGTATTTCATCATCATTTGTTGAATATTCTCAACTTTCTCATCTGTTTTCATTGTTCTCTCTTCTATTCTTTCCATCCTGTCTTCCAGACATTTATCTGGGTCTTGTATTAATTGCCCTATCATCTGTAGTGTAATCTCCTTCCCCTTCTCCTTCTCCTTATCCTGCTGCAGCATAGTGATGGGTTTCAAAGACCAGTCATTGTGCAGGGTGCCAAGATGTCTAACCACATATGTGGCATTTATTACTTTTATATCATTTTTACAATCAAGGAAGAGTAGCATAGATACAGCATTCGGATTGGAGAATAGATACCATGTGGGTGAAAGCTCCCAACCAATCCTTAAGAATAGTGGTGATGTTAGTAAAATGAGATCATCTATTAATCCGGAAAGTCCAGGACTTTCCAACCCAAGATAGAGAATGAGATCATGCAAAGAGGCCCCTGTATTAGACACCGCAGTTTACTGCTAGTGCCAACTACAGGATCTCAATTGCTACTACAGCATAGCATGGAGATTCTGCTGGGAATTTGGACTTAAAGAAGAGGTTGATTTCTTTATCATTAATCAGTGATTAATTGTAATCCCAATCAAAAATATTGCACAAAACAACTATCTTCAGGTTCTTCCAACCCTAATCCAATAAGCAAGGATAATTAAAAAATAGTAAAAAAATTCCCAACAAAAAAGAAAAAATGCAAAAAGGAAAAAGGAGAAAAGAGAGAGAAGAAAGAAAAAATATATCAAAAGATAAAGCGGAAAAAAATAGAACTAAGTCCGAGAGCAAGGCCTCAGGCCTTCTTTAAAGAGAAAGAAGAGAGAGAGAGAAAAATATAACCCAACAGCGAAACCAAAATCAAGCTGATAATTTAACAACAGAGAGTTCCCAGTTGCAGACCAAAATAAGTCATAAAACAAGTTACTTCCACCACACACTGTCCGAGGCCTAATATCTAATAAGTTGCAATGCTATTCAGCAAGAGTATAGTCCAAGGTGACACCAATCTTGACTCTTTCAACTTCATTCTCCAACTGCTGGAGTTATTTTCAAAGAGGAACACCTGTAAAAACATTCATCCAGTGCTCTTCTCTTTATCTTAATAAAAATATCTGGTGGGTGGTAACAACATTCCCACCAATTTCCATAGGGATTTTTTTTAAAGGCCTCTGGGTGGCAGTCTTGCTTAAAACATTTAATTATCAGCACTTTTTAAAGTTATAAAAAGGGGGGGGGGGAGTCCAGGCAAATTAAAATTAAAAAAATTCTTTTTGGGAGAAAAGGAAAGCTAACAAAAACACACACACAAAAAATAGTAATTGTAAAGTCTCTCTTTTAAAATCAAATTTAAAAGTTGCATTATTTTAGCAAAAGTCCAGTTAGTTTAAATTCCTTATTAAAAACCAGTAAAAATCACTTAAATAACACCAATTCTTCTGACTTCAGGTTTAATTTCACTGCTTATTCTTCTTCTGTCTTCAATATTCTTAAATCTTTCCCTCTTAGGGTGCTTTCTCTTTAAAAATAAAACTGTAAAGGTCTCAGCAAAGATGACACATTTTCCATTTTTCTTTTTTTCTGTTCCGGAGCTGTCCTTTCAGCAGCTTTAATGGCCTCTTCCTTCTGCAGCCAGTTTGAAGAGCTTCACTTGGGGGCGGGACTGACGTCATGAGATTCCAGAACCAGCGCTTGATACCGCCACAGATGGGGGGTTCATTTGGATCAAAACTGTCTTGTAGAGATGGTGAACAAGAAGAGCTCAGCCTGTTGATCCCAAGGATATCAAAATAGCTCTATTTTTGTCCAGCAAATATATGCTTTTTGCAGAAGTAGTAGATAGCAAACATATTGCTGCACCTGCAAAATCAGCTCAGCAGATTGCAAATATTTCACTATGCTTGCAAAATCAGCTCAGCCAGCGTTATTATATATACTTAAATTAAGGCCTTAAATTAAGCAGAGGCCTATACTAACTTTAAAGCCTATTTGCCTTTTTCTCACACTCTGGAAAATCTGCCACCACCATATAATCCACAGATACCCCTAGACTAAGTGGCAAATGTCCAGGGACCTAACATGATCTAAGAACAGGCAATGGGTCAACAGGACAGGACAGGATAATATAAATTCAGAGTGTCTCATGTGAGAGATACTCAGCAGAAGTTATATACAAAGTTACAGGGGAAAAAAAAACAGAAAGTTGGAGTGATAAGTCTATGCCTGAGCTCTTAAAAGAAGCCCAAAAGGTGTATGTGAGAAAGGCCCCAAACTTTTTTTCAGAGAGAATTTCATGAAAAATATATGTGATTTACTGAAGAGAGCAGTGGGGAGGGAGGGGGGAGAGAAAACTATGCTGTTAGAAGAATGCTGAGTAAAAGAAAAAGGAAGGTTTCAGTGTAGTCTTTTAAGCATTTTGGGATAGGGGGCTTTTCTTTCGTTGATTGTCTTTTACTCAAGGACTTTTTGCCTTGGAAGAGTGAGAGAAGCAGAAAAAGTATGCACAGTTTTTCTATTTTTTAATCATTTTTTTCCCTGATTATATATCCATCAACCAAAAGAAATGACTCTGAGATGTTTTCAGATTTGTAAATGTAGATAAAGAAATAGCATTAGGGGTATTAACTCAGAAATGGGGAGGAAAAAGACAACCTGTAGCTTATTTATCTAAACTATTAGATCCACTGTGTCTTGGCTGGCTGCCACTGCAATACTGGTAGAAGAAAGTAGACAATTGATGTCTGGAGCCCTTATAGTGGGCACCCCACACCAAGTACAGTCAGTATTGAATCAGAGAGCAGGGAGATGGTTAACAGATGCAAGGATCCTCCACTATGAAGCAGTACTGATGGAAAGGGATGATTTAATTTTAGTACAAAAACTCAGTAAATCCAGCTCAGTGTTTTGAGTGAGATATTCAGGGATGGGATGCAAATATTTTTACTACCGGTTCTGTGGGCGTGGCTAGGTGGGAGTGATTAGGGGGCATGGCCATGTGACAGGGTGGGCATGGCTTCTTTTTTTTTGCAGCAAACACCCCCCTGCTTTTTTTTTTTTTTTTTGGCCTCCTGGGCCTCAGGAAGTCTCCTTGGGGGCTTTTTGCTCCCAGGAGGCTTCCCTGAGGCCCAGGACAAAAATGGAATGGGGGCGCAGCAACACACACACACACACACACACACACACACACACACACCTTTTTGCCTCCTGAGTCTCAGGGAAGCCTTCCAGGTGAAGCAGTAGGACAGCAAGGGGGATCCTTGTGTACACTTGAGCTTGCCTGGGGTGTGAACTCTGGCAATGAGCCAGACAAGACTTCCATTTAGTTTTTAAAAGATTTAAATTGTTGTGATTTAATTATTTGTATTATGTTTGAATTTTTTCCTGCCTCATGTTTCCTTTTTCTATCTGGGGAGGGGGTCTTCCTTTACTGCTTTAGTGGTTCTTGGCAGTGTCCTTTTGGGGTGTACTTCCAAGAGGCAGGGTGCCAGCTTGGTACTGATTTTTTGTACTGCCTTTATGGGGGGATGCGATATTTCCTTAAATCTGGATGCTTTCCTTAAGATATCTTGCAAAGTGAATGAGACCAGCTGGTATCTTTAAGTGGTGCAAATGGAACTAAAGATTGCTTCTCCTGGGTGTGCTCTTTCTGAAGAGCTTAAATGACCTTTCTGCTAAAGGGTTTCACAATATTAGCAAGCTGCTGATAGTTATAATTGCATTTTAACTATTTTAATTCCTCAAGGTGCTCTGGCACCCTGCCTGATTTGTAATTCCAGCTTGCAGGTCTTTTTAATCTAATGATTGGTATTTAGGGCAGCTTTTTGCAAATAAAGATTTTTTTTTGTATTTTTGTACAAGTAATCCTTGACATACAACATTTAGTGACCATTCAGAGTTACAATGGCACTGAAAAAAGTGACTTATGACCGTTTTTTACACTTACAATCATTGCAGCATCCTCACAATCACAAGTGGCCAGACAAGAAGCACCCCTCGATGTGAGTGATGTTGAGTTGGCCATGCCCACCCACTCACATGACCACCCAGCCATGCCTATGCAGCTTAGGGCAGAGAACCAGTTAAATTATTTGAATCCCAACACTGACTCAGTGCAATAGGCAAACTTTGTCCATTCCAATTTTTACCATCTGATACTCTCCAGATTTCATGGAATAACGATTCTCAGAATTCACAGCCAGCACAGCCACATTCTGAAAACTGAACTCCCAATATATTTGGAGGCTATCCATAATAATAGCAGAACAATGTGACTGTCCCAACCAAAAATATGTCCCTAAATATGTTAGAATTTCTTAATCCTTCTCTTTAACATTTTTTCCTTGCCTGATTAAAAGTTATGCCTTCAATGAAGATTCAAGAAAACTGATATTTAAAATAAAAACTTATACAGTTCCATAAAGTTAAGGCCAATGATTGCTGAATTAGTTTTTGGAAGGACAAGGCTTTTTGCATTAGATTTTAAAAACAATCAATGCGTTCCAAATTTTGGAAGTATGGAAATTCAAAATTGTAAAAGATATTGTATTGATTGCATTGTAGTACAGTTGATAATGGTAATGCATTTTAAATTCTCTCTCTCTTTCTGTGTGTGTGTCTGTGTGACTGCATGTAGTGTTTTGCAAAAGGTAACAATCTTTAAACATGATCAGATGTATTTTAGTACTTCAGACCTTTGAGTTATATTAAATACTATATTAAACTTCTTTTGTAAATATGGAAACATATTTATGATTTATTTTAATTCTACTATCATATTTGTTTTTTCGATTGAGATGAATATTAATTGCTTCATGAGCTCAGTTGCTAAATTCAATGGAGGATACTCAAGGAGTTAAACAGGCGCCACTCAGTGGATAGACATATCAGTTGATATACTTTCCTTCTCCCTGATCAGGGTAGCTAAAGGCAAATAGTTCATTTCAATTTTGTGATATGGGAAAAAGAAAAAATATTGCAGAAATTTATCCAAATTTATATTTACAAATTAAAATTAAGAAACTAACTTAAATCCATAATAATACATATGTGTATATGCTTATAACCTTAAAGAACTTTCAGACTTTGTGGCTGGGTGGAGCTGGCATCATGACGATACGGCATGAGATCTTGGAGGTCTGAGATCGCTGCCGATGTCTTTGCTCCTGGACAGTCCAATCAGATCTAAACCATCCAGAAGAAATGATGAATGTAAAGAGCACATCCTGTCGATTCCAGGGATACCACAAAGTCCCTGGTAGGTCCAGGAGAAGCTCTTTTTGCCAGCGGCAAAGAGGCAGCCATTAAAGCTGCTGAAGTTGGGACAGCTCCGAAAAGAAAGAGAACGGAAAGAGAGAGTGTGCCGGTTTGGTGAGAACGTTTTCTTTATTTTAAGATTTGAAAGGACACCCTAAGGAAAAGAAAGAATCTGTAAAAGTTTTGACAGAAGTGACTAAGCGGTGATTTTAAACAAGAATGTCAAAGTAATTTTTTTTTTCTCATTGCTGGATTTTCTACACATGATCTTACATTTTGAAACTGGACTGTTTTTTTCTCTTTTTTCATCTACTCCTTTTCTCCTTTTTGACTTTATAACATTCTAGGCTAGAGACTCCCTTTTAGTTATTTTTTTAAATATCTTTCTCTATTTTTAATTAATTCTTATTATATTTTGCTTGGAAAAGGAGGCGGAAAGTGAAAGCAAAAGAAACTTTGTAACACTGCCAACTAGAGGCTTGGAAATATTCTATTTCTTTTTTTTTGACCAGACAAAGCTGAGAAAGATCTGAGACTTCTTTTCAAGGACATTGCTATTTGATAAGATAGAGGGAACAGCATGGGAGAGTATTATTGCAGGTGCTCTTCTGGGTTTCTATCAACAGCTGGAGTCTAGTGTTAAAGCTTACAGGAAAAGAAAAAGTAATAAGTCTCTGGAGAAGAGAGTTATAACAAAAGCCTTGGATAATTAAACATAGTGCAGTGTGCTCTTTTTATTTTTTCTAAGCTGCGCTACCCCTCCTCATCAGTTTACTTTTTGTAATAGCTATTTGATTTCTGGCCCTTTGGAACCTGTCTTTTTTTCCTTGTCTTTTGAAGTTAAATTTCTACGTTTGCTTTTTATTTTAAAGGAAAAGCTTTAGTATTAATGATTTCCTTCCTTTTTTTTAACAAATTTTATTAATTTTAAAAAACAATACACAAACCAACAAAACATAAAACGTAAGAACATAGAACATCTTTTAAGAAAGCAAATGAAACATCTTATTTAAGTACTGCATAGTTCCAAATTATCCCATTTCCATACAAACACAATTTAACATGCATCTTATATATTCAACTTCATATCTTATTACTCTTTTTCCAATTTCTCACTATTTTTCCCTTTACTTCTATTCAATTTATTCATTAAACTTATACTTTCATCTATCTTATTTACAATTTCATATGTTCTCATCCAACAATCTTAATTCTCAATAAGCAAACATAAACAAACAAAACACGAAACATGAAAACATAAAACTTCTTTTTAGAAAGCGGCCTAACCCCGGGTTACATCTTTTTGTACAGACATAAATCAAATTCATGCTCACCTTATATACTTTTTCAATCTTATTTAACATTCTATACTTTCTATATGTCTTCTCCCCTCTTTTCACTCTCTTAATTCTATTATTATTTACTTCATCTCAATTTAAACCATTATACTTGTATCTTTTGTCCATTCTTTTTCAATTGTCTATTTATCTTTTCTCCTTAATACAAAATTTTTCCTGTAATCAGTGGTTGAAGTATGACGCCTTTCTATCTTTCCCCCAATTTAACACTTAAAATACTACAGTTTCCATTCTGATTCTGCTTAGTACATTCTAAATAACATTTTAAAATAAGAAAAAAACATAATAAGCTTATAATATAGTAAAAACAATGTTCCATAACAAATTAATTAGTTAGACTCTATTATTAAATCTTAGATATTTTACACATAGATATTAGGTATTATTAAATCTTAGATATTTTACACATTCCCTACAATATTCTATTAACACATATAATATTACAGTTTTCTAACTCTATTTCAGATACAAATACTACAATACAATCTTGTATACTTTTGCAGAATCTCTTTAAATCATATTTTATCCTTTATATCTAAAAAACCCCCTGCTTTTTAGCATCTTGTTTTAAGCCTTTATAACTTCTTTTCCCTTTTTCCCTTTCTTTCTTGTCAAATCTAATCTTTTTACCCCCCGTCTCTCAATCTCCACCCTTTTAGTCTCCCCTCTCTGTTGTATTTCTCTTTTCTGTTGCTTTCTGACATTATATCAGTTTATCACCTTATTTTTCCCTTTCTTGGTTGTTTTTTTAAATCTTGAATTCTCCATTTTCTTTCCACCTTTTCCCTTTTCTTCATCAACTAAAATAGTTTGTCCATTAAAGATGGCTTCTCCTTCTTCATCCCAACTTTCTGATTGCTGTATTTCCTGATAGGTAGAAATCGCCATTTCTAAAAAGTGGAAAACAGATCCAAAAGAGCCCTTGCCTTCTTGTTCCTCTTCTTTTAGCTTTTTAAATTCGATTTTCAATTCTTCCACCGATAATGCCATTGTTTTATTTTTATTTTTTTAAACTATCCAAGTGTTTTTAAACTTTCAAAAAATAGTTTGCAAAAATTCCAAAGTCATCAAGCAATCCAAATCAGCACAAACTGTTTGATTTAACACTTTCTTCTTTTAATACTTTCTCTTCCTGGGGTAGAATTCAATTACACAGTTCCAAAGTAATTTTTTGAAGTTTTATTGCAGTTTAATCTCTGATCTTATAAGCTCCAAGCAGTCTCCTTCAAGAAATCTTGGTATAAATCATTTACCTCTCTTCCTTCCCACTTATAGCAAAAAGATTTTAATTTTTAAATGTCAGTGTTTAGAAATCTAATGTCCCCTTGGCTTTAATTTTCAAAGTTAGTTACCTTCTGCTGCCAAAGCGGGTATTTCCGATTTCCATCTGCTATCTCCGTAGGGAAGGAAAGTGAGGAGAAAAAAAAAAGCTTTCACTTTCAACGGCAGCTTTGCGATCCTCTTGGGAACAATGTATCATTTAACAAGCCAAAGTTCCAGGGTATTCAGATGTTGATTGTTGTCCCGGTTCAGCCAAAAGCTTTCACTTTCTTCACTTCCTCCTGCACAAAACTTGTCCAGATGAGAGGTTCTTTGTGACGGCCATTGCTGACCGCCGCTCCACCGCCTTTGGAAAAGGGAGTTTAGCCAGCTGGGGAAGGGGATTGTGATGTCCCCAGACCCCTGTCTGGATCCCCCCATCTTCAGTTATCCCTACAGGATAACTATTGCTTCCAGATCCAATTGGATCAGAAGCATTCCAGCAGCAAGCACGGCAGGGATCGCGCACAAACACAAATTTCTGCTACTGCCAAAGCCTGACAAACCGCCTTCCTTTTTTTTTTAAGGGAGTAGTCTTTTTCTTTTTTCTCTCTCCCTCCCTGGTATTTTTTTTCCTTTCCATTTACCTTCCATATTGGTTTTTTTTTTCCTGGCTTCTTTTTTTTCTTATGCATCCTTTCATATCTGAGATTTCTTAATTGGATTAAGGTGTTGAAGAACCTGAAGAATTTTTCCTCTCTCTTTTTTAGCTTTTTATTTTTCACTTTTCCGCTTTTCTTAGGATTTAACAACTTTTTCTTTTTTGTGTGTGTTTATGGTCTTTTCCTCCATGTTTGAGTTTTTATTATTTAATCAATCGATTGGATTAAGGTATACAAGAACCTGAAGAATTTCTTCTTCTTTTAATTTTTATTATTATTATTGTTATTGTTGTTGTCATTGTCGTTGTCATTGTTACTATTTGGCTTCTTTTTTCCTGCTATTCTTATTTGGAATTTGGTTACTTCACAATTGGATTAAGTCTAGAAGAACCTGAAGATATTGAATTGCTCGAAATGAGTAGGAAATTAACAGCCCCTGGTTCCTCAACTTCTACTTCTTCCTCTCCACCATCTGAAGGACAACGTTCAATGCAGACAATGTTACGGCAAGAAAAAGAACAGGAAAAAGTGACCCTGGAGATGATTATGCAAGGAATTCAAAATATTCAAACAAGAACAGAGAATACTGAAACGAGAACAGAGAACATCAAACAAAGAACAGGGAAAACTGGTGAAAAGGTGGAGAACATTCAACAAATGATGATGAAGTATGATGAGAGATTCCAAAAAATTAAAGAAGATAAAGAAAGAGACAAGAAAATTGGAGATATTGATAACAGATTAACTGTGGTTGAACAAGATAAAAGTGGTATGCTGAGATGGGAGATGGACAGATCAGAATTTTATCTTAGATTCCAAAACATAGAGGAAGAAACGGGACAAAACCTAGCTGAGATAATGATAGAAATATTGCCTGAAGCTTTGGAAATAACTGAAGAGAAGATGATGGATGGAATAGATGAGGTTTATTGAGTCTTCACAAGATATGCAATGAGAAATAGCTTACCAAGAGAAGTTCACAGCAGATTTACAAATAAAGCCATTAAAACTCAAATATTGCAAGTGGCAAGAGAGAAAACATTGAAGTATAAAGATAAGGAGATTGTGGTCTTGAAACAAGTACCCAGAAGAATGAGAGAGATGAGAAGAGAATACCGATTCCTGACCAAAATGCTATTTAAAAAAGAGGTGAAATATAGATGGCTGATTCCAGAAGGTTTAATGCTCACATGGCAAGAACAGAGATATAGAATTGACTCAATTGAGAAAGCTGAATCATTTTACACCGAATTTTTTGGAGGGAAAGAGAAAGAGGCAGAAAAAGAAATGTCACTAATTGAATTCCAAGAGGACTGCCAAATAACGACTGAAAAAGAAGAAGGTGCAGTAGGTGGAAAGGTGGAAGCCAAAGAACATGAACCAAGATCTACGAGAGCTGTCAAACCTAACTACAAAATATAACCATGGAAGAGAAAAAACTGATTACAATTAATATAAATGGACTTAACTCAGCTGTTAAAAGAAGGAAAACCTTTCATAAATTAGAGAAATTAAAATTTGATATAATCTGCCTACAAGAAGTACATATCAAAAAGCAATATGAACAATTGTTGATACAGCCAAAATTAGGAAAATATTTACTTCTTTGACACAATGCAAGAAAAGAGGAGTGGTTCTATACATTAAAGATACTATCCCAGCAAAATTGATATATACTGATGACGATCGAAGAATACTAATGGTGGAAATAAAGGACAATAATTTGAAAACACTCCTAATTGCAATCTATGCTCCGACTGATAATCAAGAAGAATTTTATAAAAAATTACATATGAAAATAATTGAACTGGACTATGCTAGTATAGATTTTAATGGAATTGTAGTCAATAAACTGGACTATACAGCACAGAAAACAATAAAGCAAAAGAAGAAAGACTCTCCCTAAATCTTTTTTTTAAATGGTAGATGAAATAAACTTAAAAGATACATGGAGAAAGAAAGAAATGCTAAAACTAAACAATACATCTTCTACTCAAATAGACATTTATCATGGTCCAGAATAGATACGATATGGATGTTAACAAAATTGTTAACTAATATTCAAGAAATAAATATTGAAACAAGTACTTGGGCAGATCACAATCCAATGACAATTAAATGGAATGGACGTTAAATAATACTATATTAAAGGAAAAAGACTTTACACAGTGGATGGAGAAAGAACTGGCTTTCTTCTTTAGAGAAAACAAAAAAGAAGATACATCAATCCAGAACGTATGGGATACAATGAAGGCATATGCCAGAGGCTTGATAATAGACTATACAAGGAAAAGAAATACCATGAAAAGATTAGCCTCTAAGGCATTAGACGATGGGTATAAAGGAGTTGAAAAAGAGCTACAGAAAATGCCACAGAAAAAGGACATTAAGTTAAAAATGGATATAATTAAACATAAAATGTGTCTAATAGAAAAAGGAGAATTAGCACAGAAAATTAGAGGTGCTAAACAGAACGACTTTGAAGAAGCAAATAAACCAGGTAGATGGTTAGCATATAAATTGAGAAAGGAGAAAGAATCAAAGAAAATATTGCAATTAATAGATGACCAAGGCCAAGTTTGCTATGGTAGTAAAGAGAAGAAGGAAATCATAAGAGACTATTATGGGAAACTATACACACAAGAGAATATTGATCAGGAAAGAGTTAAACAGTATTTACAGAATGCTAACCTATCCCAGATACCTAAAGAGATTGAAACAATGTTAGAAAGAAATATAATGATGATGGAGTTAACTGAATCCCTCAAGAAGCAAAATAATGGAAAGGCACCAGGCCCAGATGGACTTACGGCAGAATTTTATAAAACATTACAAGAATCACTGAACCTTCCATTGCTAGAAGTTATGAATGAAGTTATGTTAAAGAAGAGGATACCTAAATCATGGTCAGAAGCTTATATTACACTTGTCCCAAAAGAGGAGGCCGACCCATTACAAATCAAGAACTATAGACATATTTCCTTACTAAACGCAAATTATAAAATTTTTGCTTCAATATTGGCAGAAAGACTTAAAAAATACTTAAATAATTTTATTCATCCTGATGAAAATGGATTTCTGCCAAAGAGACAAATTAAAGACAATATGAGAGTAATCTTGGACACTTTGGAATACTATGAGGCACATCCTGAAAAACAAATGGCTTTGATATTTCTAGATGCACAGAAGGCATTTGATAATGTGAATTGGTGATTCATGTTATTACAGCTGGAACAGATGGGCTTTGCCAAAAAAATTATTCAAGCAATAGAAGCTATATATCATAAGCAAACGGCAAAGATAATGATAGAGGGAGAACTGACAGATTCTATTGATATAAGAAAAGGAACAAGACAAGGGTGCCCACTATCACCTCTGTTGTTTGTGTTAACCTTGGAAGTGCTAAACAGAAATATTAGAGACGAAAAGAATATAAAAGGGATGAATATAAAAAGGGATGAGACATATGGAAAGGTGGCTGGCTTGAAAATAAATAAAGATAAGACAAAGATCTTGACAAAGAATATGCTATCAAGAAAAAAGGAAGAACTGGCAGATCTATTGAAAATCCAGGTCACGAATAAGATCAAGTACTTGGGGATACACTGGACAGCAAGATGCAGTACACTAAAAGAGAATAATTATATCAAACTTAAGCAGCAGATAGCGCTAGATTTGGCAAAATGGGAAAATTTACAACTGTCATTAAAAGGGAGAATATCAACAATCAAGATGAATATACTACCCAGAATTTTATATTTCTTCCAAACAATTCCAATTAGGCTTGGAAAATATTATTTTGAAGATTTAAATAAAAATTGTGTTGAAATATATATGGCAAGAAAGTGAGAATAAAGTTAAAACTTTTACAAGATGCTAGAATAAGAGGAGGATTTGGTTTGCCTAATTGGGAGTTGTATTACCAAGCTACAAATTTGATGTGGGTTAAAGGATGGATAACATTAAGAAATACTAGATTGTTGACCTTAGGAGGACATGACCTGTTGTTGGGGTGGCATGCTTTTCTATGGTATAAAGGAACTAAAACACAGGGGTATGTTACAAGACATTATATACAGGAGTCTCTGTGGTTAAACTGGGAGAAGACTAAAAGGCAATGTTATTTGAAAATTCTAGTCTGGCTATCGACTATTGAAGCATTTTCTTATCCTAAAATATATTAAAAGGAACAAACAGTTAGATATGGTGAAATATTGAATGAAAAGGGTTAACTTAAATCTATACAAAAATTAGTGGAACAAGGTATAAAGGTGAATTGGTTTTCATATGCACAAATACATTCAAGATATGATAAAGACTCTAAAACAGAAGGTTTTTATGATAAACTGACTGACTTAGATAAGATTTTGACAGGTACTTATGAAAAGGTGATTTAAAAATTATATAGATATTTGCTAGAAATTAAACTAGAAGAAGAACAAGTTAAAGAAATTATGTTTGCTTGGGGGAAGAACTTTGGATATGTGATTGATCTAGAGAAATGGCAAAAATTGTGGTCTCAAAATTATAAAATGACAATGTCAATAGCATATAAAGAAAATTTGTATAAGTTGTTTTACAGGTGGCATTTTCCCCAACAAAAATAGCAAGAATGTTCAAGAATAAATCTGAAAAATGTTGGAAATGTCACCAGACACCTGGCTCACATTACCATATGTGGTGGACTTGTGTGGATGCTAAAAAATATTGGACTAAAATCCACACGTGGTTAAAAAAAATGACCAAAAAAGTGTATAGATTTGAAAGCAGATATATTTTTGTTGGGAATTTTACCTGAAATATATAGTAAAGAACTGAAATACTTGATTGTAAATGTATTAACAGTGGCTAGGATTGTATTTGCTAAAAATTGGAAAAATGAGAAAATACCATCACAGAAGGAAATCATTTAAAAAATATTGGAATGTGCTGAAATGAGTAGATTGACATTTGAAATCAAAGAATAAGATGATAAACAATTTTATAAAATTTGGGATCTATTCTATCAATGATTAGACAATAAAATATACTAATGCAATATGTAGATTCTTAGAAAATAATAAATATATAAAGATGTATTCTTCTCTTATTATATCTACAAAATGATTCTAGGATAGATTTGAGATGATAATATGAACTGTTATAAAACAAATTAAGTAAAATATGATTATTTTGTAAAACATGAATGAATAAAAATATAGTCAAATGATTGATTAATAATGATATTAAGGTATTTAATACTTGATTGAAAATACGGGAATATATACAATGTAATTGTAATTGAAGACTATGAAATGGAAGCACAAAACAATTTGTAAACCAACCGGCACACTGTATACATGGAAGATGGCTTGATGTTTTTATGTTTTGTTTGTTTATGTTTGTTTGAAAAACCAATAAAAATTAAATAAAAATAAAAACAGAACTTTCAGACTTTGTGTTTCCTAAACTAATGCTGCATTTGATCATAGTAACATGATTTTTCAAGCTTTTTCAAGTGTTTTTATTCTACGGATAACATATAATGCAGGAGTCCCCACTCCCTGGGCTATGGCCTGGTATTCGGAACCAGGCCATATGTGTGGTGGACCAGCATGCATGTGTGCATGAGTGGCAGGCCAGTGCATGTCCATATGCATGTGCAGCTCAACTTTCACAAGTCGAGCTGCACATGTGCCGACCTGCTACTCGCATGGTCCGGCTCCCCTCTTCCTCCCCGCTGGGCCACCAAGCCACCAAGACTGGAGTTTGCTGATATAATGCACCAAATATAACCTAGTTTGTTTAGTTTGGCAACCTAATATTTATACCCCATATTAGTAATCTGAATTAAGAGTTATTAAAGAAAAAAACCATGTTCTTCAGAACATTGTTAGAACAAGCTGTTTATCTCATTGCTCTTCATGCCTTCAGGCAAAAGTAGATATTATTAATTATGAAAATAAGAAAAGTGTTTAATCCTGATGGCAATAACATGGAATGGTATAAAATATACTGATTTCTTGAACCCTGTAGTGTTGTTGGTGATGATTATACTATTTTGATATCTCAATCTTTAGATTTACAGGGAGTTGTGTTCCCCTATTCAAGACTGATGTACTATCTGGAGGTTGCATTGGATTTGCAGCTCCTGATCAAAAAGCTATAGTAAGAGGAACTTTGCACAAGATCTTCTGGTATACCAGTTGTGCCTATTCCTGGATCAGGAGGATCAATCAGTCAGTAATGCATGCACTAATTACCTTACAGCTTGATTACGGTAACCTGTTCAATATGGGGTTGCTATTGAAGACCATTTGGAAAATAAAGCTAGCTCCAAAAGCAGCAAGGCAGGCATAGTTGCCTGAGAATGGTCATGCAATTCCAATGATCTGTGAGCTGTACTGGGCTTCCAGTTCAAGATGGTGGATATCACTTTTAGAGGAAGAAGACATAACTCTGCTTTCTCTCTGTTGCTTGTTACTTCCTTGCCATCTTCTCTCTTTAGTGGACTGACTCTTTCCTTTATTTTTTTTCTTCTTATTTATATGTTGGAAGAAACTTTTTTTATTATCTTTGACTTTTGTTCATTCTGAGCCTTTGCTATCCTGACTTTGTCTTTTCAGATTCTGGCTATCTGCTGATATTTTGCTTTACTTGGGTGTCCCTCTTTCAATTTTTTGTACTTGTCCTTTTTCTCTTTCAATTTGTCAGACAGATCTTTGTGCAGCCATGCTGGTTTTTTCTTGGATTTCTTGTTTTTCTTTCTCAGTAGTATTGTGCTGCTCTGGCCTTTTATGATCATATTTTTCAGAGTTTTCCAAGATTCTTGAGTTATTTTCCCCTTTAGGATTTTTAATTTGTTAAAATCAACTCTTTTAAAATATAAGATTCTAGTATTATTATTGTCTATTGCTTGTGTTTGGGTTATGTAGAATTCTAGTATGACATGGTCACTCTCACCCAGGTTCCTGCAGTTTCAACTCCCTCTATCACTTCTTCTCTGTAAGAAGTAAGTCCAGTATGACTTAAGAGAGACTATGTCTCTCTAGTTCCTTTCTGTTCTGGACTAGCAGGCTTGTAGCCTGCAAATCTGATTGGCCCGCTGATAACCGATTGTGATTGGTCGCCATAGACTGATGCGATTGGTCAGTAAACGGGCTGCCGCGATTGGCCCTGCCAAGAGCGGCAAACTCAAATCGCCTTCATTGGCTGCCTAGCCGCAGCCAGCCCTATATAAGGGGCTGCTGCGGCTGGGGTTAGTTGCTCAGATCTGAAGTCACAAATAAAGAGCTGTTGTTGCTATCTGAGTCTTGCCTCCGTTCTTGAACCGTCCTCCCAGATCTAACACTGGCGACAAGGATGGGATGCGGAGGCAACGAAATCTATTGAATTGAGCTAGCCAAAGGAGTACGTGGCTGACAGAGCGCAACGACGGCGACATGGCCAGCAGCACTATACCACCTGCACCATTCGATCCGGCTAGTGAAGACTGGGACTCATATATGGACAGTTTTCAAATGTTCCTGGAGTCCAACAACCTCAAAGATGCCACGCCCAGCAAGAAACGAGCCGTTTTTCTAACCCATTGTGGGCCAGCCGTTTTTAAGATGGCTAAAGCCTTAGCAAAGCCAGCTGAGGTTAAAACCATGGATTGGGTTACCCTTGCTCCCATCCTGCGCAACCATTACGCCCCAGCCATGCCAACTCTCATTCGCAGACATGAGTTCTACCAGAGGGACCAACGTGAAGGTGAGAGCGTTGGGGATTTTGTGGCAGACCTGAGGAACCTGGGCGGTTTGTGTGGCTTCGCCAACCACAAAGAAGCCATGAGAGACCGCATCGTCCTTGGCCTCAGAGACCCACCCGTCCAGAGCAAGATCATGGCCAAGGGAGACATCTCGCTTGCAGATGCCATAGCAGACGCCACAGCAGCTGAAGCCACTCGTAAATCGGCAGCACGAATGCGTCGAACCAGCGGGACCAACCGCCAACCCACCAACGATGCTGGGAAACCTTCAGACAAGTACACATCGACCACCCATCATGAAGATGTCGAGACATCCTCAGACAGCGAGGAAGAAGAAGTCCACAGGCTCCGGTCAGAACATGAGCAACGGGACCAGTGGGGTCGTAAATCCAACTACCAATGCGCCGGATGCGGGGGAAACCATCCCCGATCCGAATGCAGATTCTTAGATGCCATGTGCCGTTTTTGCAAGAAACGAGGACACATCGCAAAGGTATGCAGAAACAAGAGAAATTCCAGCCCCAGACGGAGAGGGAGCAGCCCAAAGAGAAATGATGGCAACGCCACCATGCAGAGGGACCACCCTAGCAACCAGTGGAACCGGTACAGCAGACCCCAAAGGTTTAATGACACACCCAGATGAGAGGAGGCTCATCAAACCATCACCATCGGCCACGCTTCATCACTTGACGCTAAAAAGATCCGAGTAAAAGTCACCGTTAAAAACAAACCGTGCACCATGGAAGTCAACTCTGGGTCATCACTATCCATGGTATCCTGGAGAACACTCAAGCAGCTAATTCCCAACATCCGACGCCAAGACCTCAGCAGTCAGAGACTCATACTGAAAGACTATCAAGGCAACCAGATTCCAGTCGTAGGTACCCGCCAAGTGCAGGTCTCGTTCAAGGGACATAAGGCAATTTACCACTCACCATTGTAGACCGAGACCGGCCAAGTCTATTGGGCCTTCAGTGGTTCGCGCCATTAGGAATCGGAATGGCTGGCATCCATCATACTGAAGACAATGACTGGGAGGCGGCTCTCGTCCACGACTTCCGAGAAGTGTTCAATGAAAGCCTAGGCAAGTACAAGGGGTCCCCTATTTCATTTAATCTTCGCCCCGACATTGCACCCATTCGCCTAAAGCCATGCCGAGTTCCCTTTGCTCTCAAATCCAAAATTGACGAGCAACTGGACAAATTAATTGTGCAAGGCATGTTAGAACCTATTGACCACGCCCGATGGGAGACACCAATTGTCACTCCCATAAAGCCTGACGGGTCCATAAGAATCTGCAGTGACTACAAGGCCACCCTCAATCACGCGCTACAGCAGAGCGCCTACCCAGTACCAGTTGTTCAACATCTCCTGCATTCACTTGGGGGTGGCAAAATATTCGCAAAATTAGATCTGGCCCAAGCGTATCAACAGCTGCCAGTTGATCCTGAGACTGCAGAAGCCCAAACTATAATCACACATCGTGGTGCATTCAAATGCAACAGGCTCCAGTTTGGTGTAAGCATAGCCCCAGGCATCTTTCAAAGCCTGATGGAGAGACTATTACAAGGGATAAAAGGGGTCGTGCCCTATTTTGATGACGTATTAATAGCAGCACCCACAAAAAACCAATTAGAAAAACGCCTCAGAACAGTCCTACAGAGGTTCAAAGACGCTGGCCTCAAGGTTAAGAAGGAAAAGTCCCAGCTTTGCACAGAAAGGGTGGAGTTTCTTGGCTACCTCCTTGACAAGCAAGGAATCCACCCCAGAGAAAAAAAATTGGCAGCTATCAAAAATGCCCCAAGACCCAAAAACAAAACCGACCTCCAAGCCTTCCTGGGACTTATTAACTTTTATAACATCTTCCTACCCCAGAAGGCGACTGTTGCTGAGCCCCTTCATAGACTACTCGATAAAAGGGCATCCTGGATTTGGGGACGTCGGGAGGAACACGCCTTCCAGCAAGTAAAAGACCTCCTTACCTCAAAGGCAGTACTAATTCAGTATAACGAGACACTACCTTTGACTGTCACGTGTGATGCCTCACCATTTGGGGTGGGGGCCATCCTGAGCCACGTCCTACCAAATGGCTCAGAAGCACCAATTGCATTTTTTTCACGAACTCTATCAAAAACAGAAAGAAACTATAGCCATTTAGATAAGGAAGCCCTTGCAATAGCAATGTCTGCAATTAAAAGATTTCATGAATATGTTTATGGGAGACCATTTTCCATTATCACGGATCATAAGCCACTACTTGGGATTCTGGCGGGCGACAAACCTACTCCACACATTCTCTCCCCCAGAATGACGCGATGGTCAGAATTTCTCGCTGCCTACGGCTATCAATTAAAGTATCGCCTGAGGAAATCTATTCCCCACGCAGATGCCTTGAGCCGCTCACCGCTACCCGAGCCACAGGAAGACCCAGCTCCCACACTCCCGGTACTGCAAATAGAGACAATGCCATCGCCTCCACTAATGGCCCAAGACATCGCCTTTGAAACCAAAACAGACTCTTGTTTGGCACGAGTTCTTGGCTGGGTGGAGAGGGGATGGCCAGATTACGACACTAAGGAAATGTTTAAGCCATTTAAAAACAGACAAACAGAAATTTTTTCACAAAGAGGGTGCATATTGTGGGGAGACCGAGTTGTTGTACCAACTAAGTTACAAAAAGGGTCTTGCAAATGCTACACGATGGACACCCGGCATCGTGCGTGAAAGCGCTGGCAAGAAGTTACGCCTGGTGGCCAGGTATGGACAAACAAATCGAAACCTGGGTCTCCTCTTGTAACAAATGCCAGGAAAACCACTCAGCTCCACCTAAAGCCCCACCAGCAGAATGGGAAACACCCAGGGTCCTTGGTCTCGCATTCATATTGACTTTGTGGGACCTATGAGAGGCCACACCTTCTTAATAACTGTAGATGCCTACTCAAACTGGTTTGAAGTCAATAAAATGAAAGCAACCACTACTGAGGCAGTCATTAAAAAAACTGAACAGACTCTTCGCCACACACAGGTTACCAGATGTCCTGGTCTCTGACAATGGGCCCCAATTTACTGCCTTAGCCTTTGAACAGTATTTAGCGGAACGGGCATCCGACACGCACTCACACCGCCGGCTCATCCTGAGGCGAATGGCCAGGCTGAACGAATGGTTCAGTTTACAAAGAAAACCCTGCAGAAAATGGATCAAGGTAACATTCACGACAAAGTCACTAGAATGCTGCTCCTGCAACACATCACACCAAACAGCACGACCAACTAGAGCCCAGCTGAACTCCTGATGGCCAGGAAACTCAGATCGCCTCTAGATCGTTTGTACCCTGCCTACACCCCGGAAAAGCCCCTGGGTTCCAGCAGCAAGCACCGTGTTTTCAAGGTAGGAGACCTTGTTTTCGCAAAAAAAATTTCTGGGGATCCCCTTTGGATTCCTGCCCAAGTAACTCAAGTTACGGGTCCCTGCTCCTACCGTCTACTCACCACTGATGGCAGAGCATGGAAACGCCACATTGACCAACTGCGCTCCAGACTAACCACATCTTCCAACCCTGACCCTAACTTTGACACTAGGGGGGAAGGGGAAGCAGTGAACTCAGAATTAGAACCAACACCTGTTTATTCTGAACTAACACCAAGATCACCGCACCATGGTTGGCAACACTCACCAGCTGCAGCTGAGCCTGGACAGTCAAACGCTTCGCCAAGAAGCAGCAACCAGGCAGGTTCAGCGAGCCCCGGGAGCCATGGCAGTAACAGCGAGGCTGAGGACTCTATCACCCCGGGGGCACCAGAGGAGAGCCCTGACCATGGCACCGGTTCACCGTTCCTGTTTGATCCAGCAAGCAGTCCATCTGAACCCGGATTTGAACAGGGACAATTGGAATTGCGTAAGTCAGGTAGACAGGTGCGAAGACCTGCCTACCTGCGAGACTATATTACTCCACCCCTTAAACGGAACCGAGAGGGGAGGGGTGTTCCAGACTAGCAGGCTCGTAGCCTGCAAATCTGATTGGCCCGCTGATAACCGATCGTGATTGGTCGCCATAGACTGATGCGATTGGTCAGTAAATGGGCTGCCGCAATTGGCCCTGCCAAGAGCGGCAAACTCAAATCGCCTTCATTGGCTGCCTAGCCGCAGCCAGCCCTATATAAGGGGCTGTTGCGGCTGGGGTTAGTTGCTCAGATCTAAAGTCACAAATAAAGAGCTGTTGTTGCTATCTGAGTCTTGCCTCCGTTCTTGAACCGTCCTCCCAGATCTAACACTTTCTCTAACTTTTGGACAACGAAGTTGTCAACTAGGTTGGTTAGGAACCTATTTGATTTCTCACTTGGTGCAGAATTAGTTTCCAATTAATATCAGGTTAGTTGAAATCCCCCATTACTATTGTAGTGTGTTTCCTATATATATTTGTTAGTTGGTTAGCAAAAAGGACTTCTATTTTTTCTCATTGATTGAGAAAAGTATACACCTATGGCCATGCCATTCTTTTTTTTTTATACTGACCCATTTGCATTCTAGATTTTCATCTTTGGTTTCATGCGTTTCTATAGCAATATAGTGGTCCTTTACGTATAGTGAAACCCTCCTCTTTTATGGGGTCTGGGGTTTTTTAACAGTTTGTATCCTTCTATTAGTATGTTTCAGTCATGAGTTTCATCCCACCAAGTTTCTGTTATTCCCACTATATCATATCCTTCAAGTATTAATAGTTCAAATTCACCCTGTTTGTTCCCCAGACTTTGTGCATTTGTATATAGGCACTTGAGATCTTTAGGCGTGACTCTGGGTATGCTTCCTATGTCTCCTATTTGGTGTTTGAGTTTGTCTTTCTTCCCATCCCTCCTTATTTTATTATTTGACATGCTTTCTAGGGGTTTTTGCTTGGAATTTGGTTTCTTGGACCATGGTCTGTACTATCTCCATGATGGGCTTCTGGCAAGGGAAGGGTTGCACTTCACAAAGACTGGGAAGAATGTTTTCAGAAAACGACTGGCTCAATTTATCCTTTAAACTAAAAGTGAGGGGGGGGGGGGCGACTAATCTTTAGAATCTTTTTGTTCTCTGCTGATCATTGCTTTGCTTTCAGTCGGCTCACCTCTCTGCCACATGGATGATTTTTCTTCCTGCTCCACAACTGGCCCCACTCACTCACTAGCTCGCCTCCTTGTTCTCCATTGGTTTGGTTTGCCTCTCCACTCACCTCACTTCAATGGGCCTCCAGGCTCTTGGATAGGCCTCTTGGGTGCAACTGGGCTTCTCTCAGCAACCCAAGGTTGCTGCCCTTGGTGGCATTTTCCTCCTATTTCTCCAATCTTTCCTTTCCTTTTCCTTTCTCCACTTTTTTTCTTTATCTATGATTTATTCTATGATTTATCTTCCCCTCTCCACCTTTCCTCTTATTATTTACCTTAGTTTAATAGTAACTGTTTTCCCTGCGATTAACTCCCTGCAATGTAACTATGCTTCCCCCATTGCTGCCATCTTGGAATTCCACCATCTTGGAATTGGATAGTTGGTTCTGCATTCCACAGCTCAGTGGCCCTCTTTGCTATATTTGAAGTAGGCAGTGGATCTTACTTGCAGGGCTTGAGTTCTTGAGACTTTTTCCAGACTTTGGCTGTGTGGTAATTGTTTGGGGCTTGGTCAATCTCCACTCAGCCAGCGCACACCAGTCATTAAAGCAGGCCAGAGCCCCTCTCACAATGCAAGTGGTAGCCCATCTTTGAAGCAGCTCAACAAGTATTTCTTCCAGTCAGTTGAGATGGAATTCTGTGAATTTGTCTATGTATTGTGCCACCACCTTGCATCCTTGCTGCATGGTCTTTATGCGATCGCTGGCCTTCTGATTGGCCAGTGGATCTTCAAACCACCATCCCTGTGCCATCATTAACTGGTTGGCGGTCCTTGGTTTGAGGGTGTTTGTGTTGTGGAGGGTCATCATCCATCGGGCCACAGTCTCCTCTAATGCCAGCATGACCACTCTCACTTTGCCTCCCTCTGTGGCAGTCTCATGGCCATACTCCTGCATGTAGGTAAGGATGTGGCCCAGAAAAAATCTCAGTTTCTGGGGGCCCAGGTTGAATTTCACACCAATGGGGGGTGCCTTCCACCTTTGGGAGCTCACAGTATTGCCTGGTCTCGGGGCATTGGCTCCACTATCCTTCTTGATGAGGGTCTTGCAGCTGCAAAAGCCCTTGCTGGTTACAGGTTGCAGACATTGTTGCCATGGTGTTAAACAGTGAAGCTTTCTCTTCTTCATCTTCAAATCGCGTTCAGTGGTCGTCATCACTGGACATTCTGGCCAGGGTCTCCCTTGCCTTCAAGTGCTGGAATTCCTCCAGTATGGCTTCCTTCATGGGAAAGTTGGCACGATCAGTATCTTCCTCTTCTTCCTCATCATCTTCAAGCCAGTTCTTTCTTCCATTCACATCGGTGACTGCCTCAGATAAGGGTAACTCCTTTAGTCCTTCCCTCCCAGTCATCCTTCTTTCCTCCTATGGACCACCTGAGTTTTGATGAATCTCCCAGGTTCACAGCTTCCTCTGTCCACCTGGCAGAGTCTGCTCCCAGGTGAGCCTTGGCAGAGGCTTCATTCCAGCACTCACCTTCCTCTTGGTTGCTACCTTGAGTAGACATCATTTGCACAGTCCTCATGGTAGGATGGTATGCCTCTCCAGGTTGACCACTTTCCAGATTCCACCTAATATAAGGTCCTGCCTCAATTATCCCTTCCCTTCAGGAAAGCATTACTCTTTTTTTAAAAAAAAAAGTTTATTGTTTACAACTATAAATATCAAACACAGTGCAACTGTTCTGGCATCATTCTGCCATACATACAAAGATATTACTAAACCATTAACATTCATATTATTAGTAAAAAATTCAAAATCTAGGTCTATTTGTCCTAACTATTTTTGTTCTGACCTCCTCCTCTTCTGCAACCATTGATAAAACTTATTCCAAGTATCATAATATTCTGATTCCTCCTTATTTTTCAGTTCTAGTTAGTCTATCCAGTTCTGCACAAGCTAATATTTTTCTTATTATCTCTCTTTCTGGTGTGTATTTTCATTATTCCAATATTGTGCATAGACCATTCACGCAGCAGTCAGTATGTGTATTGTTAAATACGTTATGCCATGCTGGCTTGTCTGCTTCTGTTTGAGTTTGCTTCTGATCTGCAGCATTCAATGGTGCCTGGGGTGGATTTTCAATAATATTCCAAAGCTCTTTAGCTTTTAGGAAACATTCCATCTTTGCAGCCCAAATAATATAGTTCTTCTGACCTGAACAGGGTAGAGAGCTCTCTTTAATTTTTTCAGCCATCCTGCAAAGCCTCTTGCCTTGTTTCTACTCTTAAAACAAGAAGAAAGAAAGGAAGAGTCACTGACTGAATTTCAAGAGGAGTGTATAGCAGTAATTGAAAAAGAAAAAGAAGAAGGTGCAGTAGGTGGTGAACCCAGAAAGCAACGAGAATTAAGATCTACTAGAGCAATAAAACCCTCTTATAAAGCTGAACATGGATGAAAGAAAATTGATTTCGATTAACATAAATAGACTTAATTTGGCTACTAAAAGAAGGAAAGTATTTTACAAATTAGAAAAATTAAAATTTGATCTAATCTGCTTACAAGACGTACATATTAAAAAAACAACATGAATATATACTAGAACAAGGAAAACTAGGGAAATTATTTACGTCACTGGCACAATCCAAAAAAAGAGGTGTGGTATTATATACTAAAGAAACAATTTTGGCAGAACTAATCTACACAGATGATGATGGAAGGATTCTGATGGTGGAAATAAGAGATAACAGCATTAAAATACTTCTAATTGCAATTTATGCCCTGAATGATAAACAAGAAGAATTATACAGAAAATTACACATGAAAATAATTGAATTGGACTATGTTCATATTTGTATGATGAGAGATTTTAATGGAATAATTAATGACTGGTTGGATTTTGAAATACAGAAAACAACAAAGAAAGTTAGAAAGATACTACCAAAATCCTTGCTTCGAATAATAGAAGAATTTAACTAAAAAGATGCATGGAGAGAGAGAAATGCGGAAAGTAAGCAATATACTTTTTATTCAAACAGGCTCACACATTCTGGTCTAGAATAGATATGATATGGATATCAGCAGAATTATTGACTGATGTACGACAGATTGAAATAGAAACAAGCACTTGGGCAGATCTTAATCCAGTGTCAGTTATTTGGAAAAAATACAAGAGGAGATCGAGATGGACTTTAAATAATATGATATTAAAAGAAAAAGACTTTAAACAGAAAATAGAGAAAGAATGTTTTCTTCTTCAAAGAAAATAGAAAAGAGGATACATCTTTACAGAATCTCTGGGACACGATGAAGACCTACACAAGAGGCTTGATAATAGATTATACTAGGAGAAGAAACAGAAAACAGGAAAAGACATTTAAGACATTAGAGGCTGACTATAAAAGATTGGGAAAAAACTTACAGAAGTCCCCACAAAAAAAAATATTAAAAATAAAATGGATATAATTAAACATAAAATGGGACTAATGGAAAAAGAAGAATTAGCACAAAAAATTAAAAATGCCAAACAGAATTACTTTGAAGATGCAAACAAACCAGGCAGATGGCTAGCTTATAAACTGAGGAAGGAAAAAGAAGCAAGAAGGATTAGTCAATTAATAAATAAAGAAGGACAGGTTTGCTATGGAAATGAGGAGAAGAAAAAAATTATACAAGACTACTATGGAAAACTGTACTTTCAAGAGAATACTCGAAGAAAAAATTAAGCAATATCTACAGAAAGCGAACGTACCTCAGATACCTAAAAATATTGAAACTATGTTAGAAGGAAATATAATAATGATTGAATTAACAGAAGCCTTTAAAAAATCCAGAATGTTGGGAAAGCACCAGGTCCAGATGGTTTGCCAGTGGAATTTTACAAGACTTTTCAGGAAATATTGAATCTTCATCTGTTAGAAGTTATGAATGAAGTTATGTTAAAGAAAAGAATACCAAAAACATGGTCAGAAGCATACATTACACTTATACCGAAGGAAGGTACAGACCTGCAGCAAGTTAAAAATTATAGGCTTATATTTCTATTGAACTCAGACTATAAAATATTTGCTTCAATTTTGGCAGAAAGACTAAAAAATACTTAAATAATTTTATTCATACTGATCAAAATGGATTTCTACCAAAGAGACAAATCAAAGACAACGTGAGAATTATTTTGAATACTCTGGAATATTATGAAGCACACCCTGAGAAGCAAATGGCCTTGATGTTTCTAGATGCACAAAAAGCCTTTGACAATGTGAGTTGGCAATTTATTTTATTGCAATTGATACAAATGGGCTTTGGTAAAAAATTTATCCAAGCCATTGAAACAATATACCATGAACAAACTGCAAAGGTGATGGTGAATGGAGAATTAACAGAATCTATAGATATAAGAAAAGGGACAAGGCAAGGCTGTTCATTGTTGCCTCTGCTGTTTGTGTTAAAGTGGAAGTGTTGAACAGGAATATTAGAGAAGAAAGAGAAATAAAAGGAATGAAAATTAAAAAGGAGCAATATAAATTGCAAGCTTTTGCAGATGACCTGGTATTTATATTAGAAGACCCATTGGAAACAGCACCCAAATTAATTAAAGAAGAAGAAGAATATGGAAAAGTAGCAGGCTTGAGAATAAATAAAGACAAAACAAAGATATTAACAAGGAATATGTTAGCAAGACGAAATAAAGACTTGAAAGAAATTTTAAAAATACAGGTCACGAACAAGGTTAAATATTTAGGGATACATATTACACCAAGATGTACTACACTGAAGGAAGATAACTATGTTAAACTCGAACAGCAGATTGTGACAGATTTGATAAAATGGGAAACACTGCAACTATCATTGATTGGGACAATATCTACAATTAAGATGGATATATTGCCTAGAGTTTTATATTTATTCCAGACAATTCCTATTTGACGAGGGAAAGAGTTTTTTGAAGATTTAAATAGATTTGTGTTGAAATATATTTGGCAGGGTAAAAAAGCAAGAAGAAAATTAAAACTGTTACAAGAGGCAAGAATAAGAGGAGGGTTTGCCTTGCCCAGTTGGGAGCTATATTACCAGGAGTCAAGTTTGATCTGGGTAAAGGAATGGATAACACTAAGGAACAGTAGATTACTGACTTTAGAAGGCCATGACTTGCTGTTGGGATGGCATGCCTTTCTCTGGTATAAGGGAACTAAAACACAGGGGTATTTTAGAAGACATTATATTCAAGAGGCATTGTTTTTGAACTGGGAGAAGATAAAAAGACAATATTACTTAAAAATTCCAACATGGATATCAACTATTGAAGCTTTTTCTTATCCAATAATATATAAAAAGGAACAAACAGATATGGTGAGATACTGAATGAAAGGGGTCAACTTAAATCTATGCAAGTGTTGGAAGAACAAGGTGTAAAAATGAATTGGTTTTCATTTTTGCAAATACAATCTAGGTTTGATAAAGACTCTAAAGCAGAAGGTATTTATGATAAGTTGACTGATTTAGATAAAATTTTGATGGGTACTGATGAAAAGGTAATTAAAAAACTTTATGGACATCTATTAGAATTTAAATTGGAGGAGGAACAAGTTAAATAAACAATGATTGCTTGGGGGGGGAATTTTGGATATGGGATTGATTTAGAAAAATGGCAAAAATTGTGGTCTCAAAATTACAACATGACAATGTCAATCGCATATAAAGAAAATTTGTATAAGATGTTTTACAGGTGGCACCTATCCCCGATGAGACTTGCGAGAATGTTTAAGAATACATTGAATAAATTCTGGAAATGTCATCAGATACCTGGGTTCATCTTACCACATGTGGTGGACGTGTTCGGACGCAAAGAAATATTGGACTAAAATCCACACATGGTTGGAAAAAATGATAAAACAACGT
Source organism: Pseudonaja textilis (assembly GCF_049901715.1). Classification (NCBI taxonomy): domain Eukaryota; kingdom Metazoa; phylum Chordata; class Lepidosauria; order Squamata; family Elapidae; genus Pseudonaja; species Pseudonaja textilis. The sequence continues at coordinate 58,373,144 of NC_142008.1, read as the reverse complement.
ATAGACTTTAAACTAGAGATCTTTTTATTGGGAGTCATACTGGACATATACAATCAAGAATTGAAATATTTGATTGTAAATGTTTTAACAGCGGCTAGAATTGTATTTGCGAAGAACTGGAAAAATGATAAAATACCTATGCAGGAGGAAGTTATTAAAAAAATTATGGATTGTGCTGAAATGAGTAAACTGACATTTGAGATTAGAGAAGAAGAAGACGAGCAATTTTATATGATATGGGATTTGTTTTATCAATGGTTGGATAAAAATACATGGTAAGGTAACAGAATAGATAATTTTGTTATAGAAGTTTAATAGACTGCTACAAAATGTAATGTAGACATATATAACCATTGGATGACAGCATAATATAATATTGATAGAATAAATAGCAGGATAATTAATAATTGATAAATAGATAAGCATATGTTAGTTTGACAATGTGAGATTGATATAAATTGTGAACAATGATTATGAAAGGATCGCACAAAAGATTCTAAACCAACTGACACACTGTATGTACAAAATGGAAGATGGTTTTATGGTTTTTTTAATGTATTGTCTGTGTATGTTTGTCTTTATACATACATACACATACATACACACACACACACACACACACACACACACACACACACACACACACACATATATATGTTATGTCCCACCTTCCAAAATAAACAGATAAGGCTGAAAGCAGCAGTCCTCGCAAATAAAGGCAGCAAACAGGAATCTTCACAGATAACAGCTGTAGATAGCCTCCACCAGATAGTCCAAGTTAATAGTTCCAACGAAATAAATCCAAGTCCCAACAAGATATTTCAGGTTTAAATCCTCCAAGCCAAAATCTTCGGTCCTCCTTGCAAACAAACACTTTGTTCCGGACAATGTGCAAAGTCATCTCTCTCCCTTTATAGAGCAGCATATAATTAGTCTAATTACTGATCTGCCCTCCTCCTGTGCTCCCGTTGGTTTCTTCTCGTAAGGAGACGCCTGCTTCTGACATCCACCCAGCAATCATCTAAATTATTACCTTCACCTGAAGTCTCCATAAGTTCCTCATTGTCAGCCGTTCCTGGCTGATAACCTGATTGAGAAACAGAGGAGGTTGAAGGTTCAGGCCGGTCCTGCAAATCAAATGTGTCCTCATTCAAAATTGCAGGCAAAACTGTTAGGACTCCCCTTTGAAATTCAAACAGACAGAGCTCTTTGCAGTAACGTCCTCATTCAAAACTGCAAGCAAAACTGTTAGGACTCCCCTTTGAAATTCAAACAGACAGAGCTCTTTGTAGTAACGTGCTAATTAACTGGCTTGCCCATCAGATTAACGTTTCCTGGTTCTGACGTCAATCCACGATCTAACAGTCATCAGATTCAAAGTTCCTAACAGGATTGGTCCTTCCAATCACAACATACATACATACATACATACATACATATATATATATATATATATGGCATTCAGCTTTGTTCGGGTATTTTCCCACGTCATTGTTGTAGCAACGTTTCGGCAGAATCTCATCTGCCATCATCAGAAGCCTGCCATCATCAGAAACCTGATGATGGCAGATGAGATTCTGCCGAAACGTTGCTATAACTTTAAAAGCACAACTACAATGACGTGGGAAAATACCCGAACAAAGCTGAATGCCATACATGTAAGTACCCGCGAAAACTTAAGAAAAAAAAATACACACACACACACACACACACACACACGTAGTCTCTCAACTTTACAATTCAGTCTTTTCTGGGCCAATAACTTGTTCAGAGTTTTGCAGCCTAAATTCAGTGCCAGAAAAGTAAACACAGATGGCTGATGCTTCATTTAATGTCTTTATAAATATATTAAGTAAATTTTACAATACCAGTTGTAGATTTCTCCAACATGGAGCAAACTCAAGCAGAAGCAAACAAGCCAGCAAATTAGTTTCTATTTCTCTTTAGAGCTGAGCACAGAACAGAGATAAACCATGCCCAGATTCTCTCTTTAAGTTTCAGCCCTCAATTCAGCTCTCCTTGTTGACCTTGTTACTAAGCTCTATTTCAGTTCATGAATATACTCTTACAGCCTCCACCCATGATAGTGATACCTTCGCTTCTGTCAGGACAGCATTATAAACCTCTAGTAGCTTTGGAGCTAGGCTTTCTTGAAATTCTTTATATAGTTCTGCTGGCAGTCCATTGGAGCCCAGTACTTTGTTGTTCTTTTGTTTTTTAATAGCCTCAATAAGTTCTGGCATTCTTATTTCTTCATTGAACATATCTTTTAATTCTTCTAGTACCTTTGGCAATTCAGCCTTTTCTAAATATGGTCGATTTTTTTCCTCAGTATAATTTTCATTTTCTTTGTATAGTTTCTCATAAAAGACCTGAATTATATATATATTTCCTTTGTTTTGGTATCAAAAATTTCCACCTTCATCTTGCAATTTGTTAATCCATTTCTTTTCTTTCTGTTTCTTCGATTTATATGCTAGCCAGCTTCCTGATTTGTTTGCATTCTTGAAAAAGTTTTGGTTTGCTTTCTTTATATGCTGTGTCAATTCTTCTTTTTCCAGGATGGCCAACTTGTGTTTAATTAGATCCATTTGTTCTTTAAGATTTCCTTTTTGTGGTTTCTTTTGTAGTTCTGTCTCTAAGATCCTATATTCTTATTCCGAATCTTTTAGTTTTTGCTTCTCAATTTTATTTTTCTTAGCCACGAATGACATATCAACTCCCCTCATGAATGCTTTCATCGTATCCCATAAATTTTGTATGGATGTGTCTCCTGTCTTATTTTCTTTAAAGAAGAATTCCAGTTCTTTGTTAATTCTCTGAATAAAGTCTTTATCTTTTAAAATTGCTCAGTTAAGTGTTCATCTTGAGCTTTTCCTTTGCCCTCTCCAAGTGATTCTCATAGGGTTATGGTCTGCTCAGACATTTGTTTGTTTGTTTGTTTGTTTTGTCAAACACTTACAATACAATAGAAATAAGAATAAACATAAGTTTAAATATAAAAAATAGGATCTAATAATTGGGGACAATAGGACAGGGATGGTAGGCATGATTGTGCACTTATGCACGCCCTTTACAGACCTCTTAGGAATGGGGTGAAGTCAATAGAGGTTAGTTTGAGGGTAGATGAGTGGGGGTTTGAGCAGGTGACAACAGAATCAGGTAGTGAGTTCCAGACATTGACCACTCTGTTGCTGAAATTGTACTTCCTGCAATCAAGTTTGGAATGGCTTACATTAAGTTTATATCTGTTGTGTGCTCTTGTGTTGTTATGGTTAAAGCTGAAATATTCATTAACTGGTAAAAATTTGTGTCTATTTCTACTTCATTTATTTCCAAGATTAGTTCCATTGACATCCAGACCACATCGATTCTGAACCAGGATTCATGTCTATTTGAGAAATATGTATATTGTTTTCTCTCCTGGTTTCTCTCTCTCCATAAGTCTTGACTGTTTAGCTTTTCTGCCATTAAAAAAACATTCTGGGTAGTATCCTTCTGATTCGTTTTCTTTCTTTTTTTGTCACTTTCTTGTCTGTTATGACATTAACATCTCCCAAAATGCATTAGTTGTCACTCTCTGTCTCTCAAAGAATGCTGTGCAATTTCTTGTAGAATTTTTCCTGTCCCCCGTTTGGCATGTAGATTTCAACGAGTAGCACCTGTTTTTGATTTAATATTATTTTTACAACAATATCCTTCCTTCTTCATCTTGATAAATTTGCTTAGTCTGGATTGTTTCTTTGACATACAATGCTACCCCTCTCTTCTTCTGTTGTGCTAGAGCAACAAAGACTTTTCCTAGTCTGGGTATTCCAGTAACTGTTTCTGTGGATTTTTGATGTGGACTTCCTGTAGTGCTATTATGTCTAAATTCAGTTACTGTAATTTGGCAAGAGTTGTCTTCCTTTTCTGGGAGTTCAAATAATTAATGTTCAGGACTTCCGGTGGTGAGGTCAAGGCGGAGAGGAGCAGGAGAGTGATCTCTGCAATTTTGTATCTGAATTTTCATGCTTGGAAGCTCTCAGAGGCATTGTGAAGCTTGGAGAGACAAATGAATTAGAAGGAGAAACCTAGGAGCAGAGTGGAGGAAAGCAACCTCCTGCTGTGATGAAGGGAAGCCCTTTGAATCCAGCATGAAAGAAACCTGGCATCTATGGCAGGTCCGAAGCTGTGACAGCCACCTACAATCAGTAAGCAGGAAAGTGGATCAACCCAAGACATCAGAAGAAGAACGGCAGACTGGGACAGTTTTTGAGAGGTGAGAGAAGAGAGCCCTGTGAAAGATTATTGACAGAGGGAGTCTCCGGAGAGAGTGAATACAGCGGCTAATTGGCGGGGGATAGCGTAGCGAAAGGGAGAGGATGAAATAGAACAGTTTGACAGCTGAGATAGAGCAGTGCAGAAGAAAAGATCGAGACTGTGAATAAAAACTTAAAATTTCTACAATTTGGATTGATTACTAGTAGAGCAGAAAAGAGACATTAGAGAGAACAATTGGAACTTTAATGGAGAACTGTAGTTGAACGGAGAGTGGAACCATTTTGATAGAAAGCTGTGACTGTGCAATTTGAGAGTGAAAGTGACTAAGTAGTTAAAGATGACTGATGAAACAGGAAATGAGGAAAGTAATGTGATGGTGTGCAGAAGAAAGGGAAAAGAAGAAAGAAGAAGAAAGCTGAATAATTTCTAAGTATTAAATTTAAAATTGCATATTGAGAAAAAAACCTAATAACAATATGTGTGTGTGTGTTTTTTGTTAATTTTTCGTGGGTACTTACATGTATGGTATTCACCTTTGTTTGGCTATTTTCCCACGTCATTATAGTTGTGCTTTTAAAGTTGTAGCAACGTTTCGGCAGAATCTCATCTGCTATCATCAGACGTCTGTATAGTGTTCGTCTGTGACTCAGACTTTCACAGCTGTTTCTGTTTTAAATTTGGTGCCTAGCCTACTGCTGTGCCAGAATGGTTTTTTCTTCATCCTCATTGGTTGGGAGTCTTGGTCTGTGTTTATTGGTCTTGGAATTTGCTTGATTGGTATTGCTAATATCTTCTGTCTGTTTTGTAGTGTTTTTTTGTCTTGATTGGCTGGCAACATTGTGTTTCCTGTATTGGAGGCTTTTAGTGTGGCTTGGCTCCGAGTAAACAGATGGCTGTCATTTATTAGGAAGTTGGGTTTCCTCTGGGTGCCTGGTTGGGGTGTGTTTGAGCTGGAGGTATCAGGGGGAGTTTGTTTGTGCCCAGGTGTTTGCCTGGTTTGTGGTGTGGAGATTTTTTTTGTTTGAGAGTGCAGGCTTCCAGATAATTGACAGTCTGGTGGAATCATCTCTTCTATTCATGCTTTCAGGTCTTTTTTCAATCTCTATGGCTTCTCTGATAATTCTGTAGCTGGGGTTTTCTATAGTGGCTAGGGTTTTGGTGCCATTGAAGTCAATGCTATGACCTGTGGCTTTCATGTGTTGGACTAGTGAGGAAGTGTGTTCCAGCTTTTTTGCTGCATTTTTGTGTTCATCTAGGCGGGTTCTTATTCTTCTATTGGTCTGTCCAATGTATGTGGCAGGGCATGATGCACAGGGGACTTCATATATGCCTTGGTTTTCCAGGTCAATTTTATCTTTGGGGTTTCTTAGGATGGTTGCTATTTTTCTGTCTGTTCTGAAGGCAGTCTTGTTTGGTTCTGGCAATTAGTGTTTTGGCCACGGAGTTTATCTGTGCTGGGTGGTGGTGGGATTGGGCATTGAGGTAGCGTAGTTCATTTGGATTCTAGAAACTCATCTATCTCATTTAACATCTCTTCTTTCTCTATTCTGAGCACCTTTGCCATCAATTCTGCCATAGTATCTGTTAAGTCATCCCCCCTTTCTTCTTTCACATTTTGAAATTGCAGAAAATGTGCCACTTTCTCTGATTCTAAAAGCAGTACCATTGTCTCTAATTCCTTGTTTGCCTGTATCAGTTTGACACTCAATTCATCCACTCTTTTCTCTTCTTTCTCCATTCTATCTTCTACCTCCTGTAGTTTCTGTTCATTCTTAATCATCTATTCTTGAAAAATTTCAAATTTCTCATCCATCTTTTTTCTTTTAGTTCTCCAGTGTCATTCCTCACCTCTCCTATCTCTTTTTTCATCTCATCATAATTTCTAGCCATCGCTTCCTGCATTGATTGCAGTATGGCTGTAAGTCTTTGAATGAATTGGATCTCTCTCTCTCTCTCTCTGTAATCTATCCTCAATTGACCTCTGATTTGAAGGGCTAGAGGCCACTGAAGATGTCTGGGAGGCTGGCTTCTTCCCTGTCCCAGTCTTCATTAAATTTGTAATACTTGTCATCTTTAACAATTCAACTACTAACTTCTTTACTTTCCAGCATTCTCACCTTTTCTTTTCCCCTGTAGACCTCTCCAGTACTTATTCACACTTAGACAATCAATAAATCAATATCATCCAAACTATATCAGCCAACCTTCCCTTTCCTTCTGATATCTCTATTAACTTTACATCTAGGTTTAATAAAGGTTATAATTGTATTTATAGTGATAATTAAATATTAATATAAGTAAAAATGTATAATAATAATGTTGGTGATATGTATAAAGATAGTATCAATATAACTTTATATTATAATTATAATATATAAATATAATTATGATAACAGTTCTAGATAGTAATAATCCTATACATTAACAATAACGTCTTGGTGGTGATCAAAATAACAGTAATAACAATTACTATAAAAGCAATAGTATCAATAGAAACATGGCAATAATATAAATACTGATGACCGGCAGTAGTTTTAATACTGCTGATAGTATCAGGTAGTAACCAGGGAGAGTCAATCTTGTAGGCATTATTTATAATTTGATACAAAAGAGCACCCCTTTGCCTTGATTTCCTTTATTACTGTTGAGGCTTAGTTTTTTTATTGTTTTATTAAATGTCTGTATGTCCCATAGTCATTAAGTAAATTTCCCAAGTTTTAATTAGCTGCAGCAGTCTTTGATTGTCTTTGATTTGTAGCCTATGGTTACATTCTTTATCTTTTAAAACCCCTAAATGTCCACCACACTAACAGGTTGTAGAATGCACTTTTACTAAAGGTATAGGTTGGGGGTTTGCACACAGCTCTTTGGGCCCTCTGCTGTGGCTCCCTATTGCAGCAGTAGCATGGCCAGAGCCTTAATGTGGGAGCAAAGCACCCCTGTACTTGCCTTTGTGCGGCAACAGTATTTCACCTTCATCGTGGTACATTTGCTGTTGCCTCCAGCAAAGAGGGCTGGAGAGAATGGTGGGGGCAGATCTTGCAGGGTGGAGGCCAAGCCTGACCCTCCTCCTCCCTTGTTGGCAGGGCTGAGAGAAAGAAGAGGGCGTCATGGGGAAGTGCTCCTCTCCCCCACCAAGTGCCAAGCATAACAGCCCAGCAGGAGGGGGAAATGGCTCAGCAGAAGTACCCATTGGTGAGTTGGATGTCAGAGATGTCTTCTGACCCTCTGGCGCTCGCCTGCAACTCTCTGCACTCCTCCAAGCCCAGCTTGCTGAGTGGGGGGAGCAGCCCTGATATCTCTACTGTCCCCTCCCCCCCCATGGCCCCAGTCATTGCTGCCCAGGGAAGGCACAGGAAAAGAAAACAGAAACAGCTCTCACTGGTGCTAAAGATCTGAGATTGGGGAAGGCATAGGCAACAGAATGCTGTGTGTTTCAAAGGAGACACAAGCTGCTGCCTTTGAAACACACCACTTTCTGTTGCCTGTGCCTTCCCCGATTTCGCCCCAGTGAAAACTGTTTCTACTCATTTTTTTTTCCTGTGTCTTGCCCTGGCAACGATGGCTAGGGCTGGGGGGAGGGGGGGGCAGCAGAGGAGTCAGGGCTACTGCCCCCATTCAGCAAGCCAGGCCTGGAGGAATGCAGGGAATTGAGGACGAGCACTGGAGAAATGCGTGTTGACATTTCCAACATGCATTTCCAGTGTGCGCTCCTCTCTCCTGAAGTAGGATTGAGTGGAGGGAAGGGAGCAGGGGGAAGGGTAGGAGAGAAGAAGCCCAGCTGGCTTTCCTTTGGCATGGGGCGGGGGAAGACCCAATGCCCCATCTATGGCCTGCCCACTGCTCTCACAGTGCCTTGCTCTCTCTTTCTTTTCTTCCTCGCTCTCTGCCTCTCTTGCATTGTGTTGAAATGGGCTCCAGGAGGAGGGAGGGATCCAATCCCCAATTTAATAGGTGTTTTGCAATGGGGGAGACTGGATCCCTTCCTCCGCATGGAGCCCATTACAACACAAAGCGATCCTGCCCCACTCGCCCCTGGCAAAACACTCTCTCTCTCTCTCTCTCTCTCTCTCTCTCCCTCCCTCCCTCTCCCTCTCCCTCTCCCTCTCTCTCTCAGGGCAGAGAGAAGGTCGTGTGTCCAGCACCAAAACCAGGAGTAGCCGTCCGCCGTCAGGCAGAGAGAGACAGAGACAGAGAGAGGGAGACAGATTTGGCTTGATTTGGCTCTGTCTGCTCTCCTCTCTCCGCCTTGCCCAGTTTTTCAAGGATTCAGCAGACACTGCCTTGGTGATGGGGAAGGGGAGTTTTGTCCCATACTTTGCCTGCCAAGTGTTTTTGGGGGTGCTCAGGGACTATATTTTCTGGCCACTTTGCACCTAGTTGCAGGATGCATATGCGTGCATGTGTGAGTATGTATTGCTGCTTGGGATGATGCTTTTCTGAAGTGTGTGCGGTGATCTACAGCCTGACAGTCACTCCTTTTACAATGTATCTTTCCAGAGATAGAGAGGATGTGGTCACATTTCCTTACAGTTATTCCCTGTGTTTGTGGGTTGGGAAGTGGAGATGGAGAGTGGGAGAGAGGAAGGGAGAGAGAGAGAGAGAGAGATGAGGTGAGAGGGAGATAGAAAAAGAGATGAAAGAAAGATGAGAGGGAGGGAAGGGGTGAGAGATAGAGAAAAAGGGAAAGAGATGAGAGAGAGAGAAGAGAGAAGGATGGGAGGGAAGGCAGATAGAGATAGAGGGTGATAGAGAGGGAGGTAGAAAAAGAGAAAGACAAGAGAGGGAGGGAGAGGAAGATAGAGAAAAAGAAAAAAAGATGAAAGAGTGAAAGAGATGAGGGAGAGGAAGATAGAGAGGGAGAAAGAGAGGTGAGAGGGAGGGAGGGAGGCAGATAGAGGGAGATACTTATTTCCATTAAAAAAGAAAACACGGGGAGCCACAAAGCATGGCTGGAGGGGTTCATGTGCCTGGGTGGGAGTGAATGACATCGAGTTGGCCATGCCTACCCAGGTTTTGTGGCTTCCTGTCTTTTGTTTTCTGTGGGAAACAGGCCCAAGTGGGTCTTTGAGTGATTAAGGTTGCAGACCCCTGATATATGTGGAGAAGATGAGATCAGCAGGGATAGAGTCACAAAAAGACATAACCTCTTCTTTATTTCAAATTAACCAGTATATACCCATTTTGGCCAGAAGATGCCTCCCTTTTGCCTCCTGTCAAAATGCACTCTCAGAGAGAGCCATTTTAACTGCCCCATTTCACCCTCATTTTCAGTCTTTTAAGGTTATATTTCACCTAATATCACCAAAATTGGATTCTTTTATGGCTTTAGCAGAAAAGAATTCAATCAGTGCTCACCATGAAGTCCAGTTTAAATTAGATCGCCACAACCACACTCTTTTAGATTTTCCTTATTGATGGCCCCTGGCATTGCTCAGCCCTTTCTTCTTGCCGCTATAGTGTTCTGGGGGGAGAGGACATCCACCCCCTTTTCTTGCTTAAGCTCTTTGATCTCCTAAGCCAAATTGGGGATAACACTCTCTTCAGCAAGATTGGAACCTGCTATTGCCAGAGTCACTGCAACCATTTCCTCCACTAAACCACCGCTTGTTCTGGTCAGCTGTCAGCACTCTGGTTCAACCAGGACAGGTTGTCTTCTTCCATGCCCTTAAGAAGGAGTTTCTTCTGATCCACACCAAGGACCACCATCCAGGTGCGATCGCTGAGCTGCCTTTCCTCTCCTGGTAGTCCCTCTGAGACACCTTCAGCTTTCAGGAAGCCCTCTGGATGCTAGAAATCAGCTGTACTCCAGGGAGTTCTCCGCTCACACAGCCATTCAGGTTGACAGCTAGCATGACTCTTTAAATAGTTATCAAAAGAAACTTTTACTAGACAAAGTGATTGCAGAGAGTTCAAGCAGAATCGGAAGTTTCTGTGCAAAGAGTTAGGCTATTCTTCCCCATTCAAACCCTACTCCCCTTCACCAGTCCACCGGGAGCCAATACAGTTCTACATAGGTGTTTTGAGAACTCTAAAGCATTAGCTTGATAGCAGTTCATCCCCAGGGCATAGTGACCTTGGTGTCAGGCTGATACTGGCTGAAGAAAGCCTATCTGTCTTCAAGATAGGCACCCTCCCTAAATCCCATACAGGTACAGCAAAAGCAAAAGCATGCAGAGAATGCAGCCCCGATAGCTTCCTCCTCTCTTCTCCATCAGAATGGCAATGTTCCAGCAGGGGACCTGACATATACATATTTCATGCCCAATTCCAACCCAATGAAATCCTCAGTTTTATCTGGACTGGTTCACATAAATATATTTGTTAATTTAGTGGTTACAGGAATACAGAGTTTGAGAACTCTCAGCTGAAGGTGACCATTTGTAAAACTGCAGTAATTCACATATTGCTGCAAATTTTCTATGATTCTGGAAACATTTAAAATGTTTCCAACAATACATATACTCCTTGACTTATGACTGAAGTTTTGACTGATTTCTCCAAGAGCTACTTATAATTTCATTTTGAAGTTAAACCATCACAGCACTTCTGTTTTACCCTTACAGTTGACCACAGGGACACTGTAGCAGCCTCCCCTGCCTCTCTGCCTCCCTGAATTGCCAGATACCTGCCATAGTACTGCTTTTCCCTCCCACCAGATCCCTGCAGGACTTTGGTCCCTTCTCCATCCCATCATCCATTGCACACTTAATCTTTTGAAGATCTCTAGAGCTCTGTGCCTCATGTTTTTTTTAAAAGTTTTATTGTTTTTAAGACAAACATAAACACAACATAAAAACATCAAACCATCTTCCATATATGTGCATACAGTGTGTTGGTTGGTTTACAATTTTTTGTGCTTCTACTTTGTGGTCTTCAATTACAATTACATTGTATATGTTCCCATATTGTCAATCAAATATTCCTAAATACATTAATATCATTGTTAATCATTCATTTGACTATACTATTATTTATTCATGTTTTACAAGATACTCCATATTTTACTTAATTTATTTTATGACAGTTCATATTATCATCTCAAATCTATCCTATAAACTTCCTCCTGTGTTGGTATTTTCTCATTTTTCCAGTTTTTAGGAAATACAATCCTAGCCTGTTAATACATTTACAATCAAATATTTCAATTCTTTACTATATATTTCAAGTAAAATTCCCAATAAAAATATCTCCGGTTTCAAGTCTATATGCTTTTTTGTCATTTTTTCCAACCATGTGTGGATTTTAGTCCAATATTTTTTGGTTATCTGCACACGTCCACCACATATGGTAATATGAGTCAGGTACCTGATGACATTTCCAACATTTTTCAGATTTGTTCTTGAACATTCTTGCTATTCTTGTTGGGGGGAAATGCTACCAGTAAAACATCTTATACAAATTTTCTTTGTATGCTGTTGACATTGTCATTTTATAATTTTGAGACCACAATTTTTGCCATTTCTCTAGATCAATCACATATCCAAAATTCTTCCCCCAAGCAATCATTGTTTCTTTGACTTGTTCTTCTTCTAGTTTAATTTCTAATAAATATCCATACAATTTTTTAATCACCTTTTCATCAGTACCTGTCAAAATCTTTTCTAAATCAGTCAATTTATCATAGAAACCGTCTGTTTTAGAATCTTTATCATACCTTGAATGTATTTGTGCATATGAAAACCAATTCATCATTACACTTTGTTCCTCTAGTTTTTGCATAGATTTAAGTTCACCCTTTTCATTCAATATTTCACCATATCTAACTGTTTGTTCCTTTTTGTATATTTTAGGATAAGAAAATGCTTCAATAGTTGATAACCAGACTGGAATTTTCAAATAAGATTGTCCTTTAGTCTTCTCCCAGTATAACCACAGAGACTCCCGTATATAATGTCTTCTAAAATACCCCTGTGTTTTAGTTCCTTTATACCATAAAAAAGCAAGCATAATGTCAACAATCTAGCATTTCTTAATGTTATCCATTCCTTAACCCACATCAAATTTATAGCTTGGTAGTGCAACTCCCAATTAGGCAAACCAAATCCTCCTCTTATTCTAGCATCTTGCAAAAGTTTTAATTTTATTCTCGCTTTCTTAACTTGCCATATATATTTCAACACAATTTTATTTAAATCTTCAAAATAATCTTTTGCAAGCCTAATTGGAATTGTTTGGAACAAATATAAAATTCTGGGTAATATATTCATCTTGATTGTTGATATTCTCCCTATTAATGACAGTTGTAAATTTTCCCATTTTGCCAAATCTAGCACTATATGCTGCTTAAGTTTAATATAGTTATTCTCTTTTAGTGTACTATATCTTGCTGTCAAATGTATCCCCATGTACTTGATCTTATTTGTGACATGGATTTTCAATACATCCGCCAGTTCTTCCTTTTGTCTTGATAAAATATTCTTTGTCAAAATCTTTGTTTTGTCTTTATTGTTTTGTTTTGTCTCTCTACCTTCCCATATACCTCTATTTTTTCTATCAATTTTAATGCTGTTTCTAGTGGGTCTTCTAAAATGAAAACCAGATCATCTGCGAATGCTTGCAATTTAAATTCTTCCGTTTTAATTTTCATCCCTTTTATGTCCTTTCTTCTCTAATATTTCTGTTTAGCACTTCCAAGATTAACACAAACAACGAAGATGACAGTGGGCACCCTTGTCTTGTTCCTTTTCTTATATCAATAGAGTCCATTAATTCTCTATCATTATCTTTGCCATTTGCTTGTGATATATAGCTTCTATTGCTTGGATGAATTTTTTACCAAAACCCATCTGTTCCAGCTGTAATAACATAAATCGCCAATTCACATTGTCAAATGCCTTCTGTGAATCTAAGAATATCAAAGCCTTTTGTTTTTCAGGGTGTGCCTCATAGTATTCCAAAGTGTCCAAGATTACTCTCATATTTTCTTTAATTTGTCTCTTTAGCAGAAATCCATTTTGATCAGGATGGATAAAATTGTTTGTATTTTTTTAAGTTTTCTGCCAATATTGAAGCAAAAATTTTATAATCTGCGTTTAGTAGGGAAATAGGTCTATAGTTCTTGATTTGTAATGGGTCGGCCTCCTCTTTTGAGATAAGTGACCATGCTTCTGACCATGATTTAGGTATTTTCTTCTTTAACATAACTTCATTCATAACTTTAGCAATGGAAGATTGAACAATTCTTATGGTGTTTTGTAAAATTCCACCAGAAGTCCATCTGGGCCTGGTGCCTTTCCATTGTTTTGCTTCTTAAGTGCTTCAGTTAACTCCATCATCGTTATATTGCTTTCTAACATTATTTCAATCTCTTTAGGTATCTGGGGTAGGTTAGCATTCTGTAAGTACTGTTTAACTCT